>NC_051846.1:73828482-73880459 GCF_002237135.1 Teleopsis dalmanni | reverse complement strand
TATTATAATATTATATATTATAATAATATTATAATATTTTATATTATTATAATATATGTTATAATATTATTATAATAATATAATGTTATCTATTATTAAAATATTATATATTATATTATATATTATTATAATATTATATATTATATTATATATTATTATAATATTATATATTATATTATATATTATTATAATATTATATATTATATTATATATTATTATAATATTATATATTATATTATATATTATTATAATATTATATATTATATTATATATTATTATAATATTATATATTATATTATATATTATTATAATATTATATATTATATTATATATTATTATAATATTATATATTATATTATATATTATTATAATATTATATATTATATTATATATTATTATAATATTATATATTATATTATATATTATTATAATATTATATATTATATTATATATTATTATAATATTATATATTATATAATAACATTAGATAAAATTTTTAAGTATCGTCTTTTTTTGGTATTTTTGTTTTGAAATTCGGTTCAGTTTTGATGTTTATTTATTATACGTATATGCATATATATGTTTTTATCTATGTATATAAATTTATACATATTTAACTACTCAACATATTATTTTGAAATTGTTATAAATTATTATTAATATTTTTATAAAATTTTTGTGTTTCTCCTTTATTTCTTTCTTTGTTATTCAAAACCCCTCTATATTTTTATAAACATTATTTTTAAATGGTATATTTATGTTTTAGCAATATTGACTTAGATATATATGATATAAAGATGTGTTAAACGGATGTTCTTATTAACGCGTCTCTCTTATTGTCCAATATTTTTAGCCCTCAGTTTTCTTTTTACATACAAACAACGTTTTTTTAAAATGAGAAATTCTTTTAACAAAATTCCTTGTTTGTATTTTATTTTTAAATAATTTAAATAACTTAATTTAATTAGTGTTATAATTTAGTAATATCGCAAAGGATATAAATTAATAATTCAATTTTTTTGTTTTTTTTATTTTAGTTGAAACAACGTTCACGTTCCTTTGTCTTAGAACGACTGGTTGAATATGAAAATCTGAATACAATTGTTGTTAACTTATATCCTGGTAACAAAGGATACTCATTAGCTATGCATTACGATAGTAGAAAAGTATTGTCACAAGTAGGAGATTTAAACTCGACTGAACAAATAAATACTATTGGTGTTGGTAGTGGAACATCAAGTAATTCTACAGGCATTGATAATTCAAGCATTATAGGAAGTTCTTCCTCAATTGCCAAAACTGGTTCTAGTCTAGAAGATTTGTCGTTAACTGAAGTGCTACACTGGCCATACGAAGATAATCTGCTACTAGATTGTATTGATCGAGAAGTGTTGCCAGACTTTCTTATGCACTTGCTAGTTGCACCGACGTTATCATTAAATTTATCACAAGACGACAGTGAACCACCGCTTACTTATGCGAAACCGAATGTATTTTATTCGGGTTGCGTTATAGTACAAATTCGAGATTTTCGGCAAACATTTGCTATTTCTTCGAATGACTGTGATACGAAATATGTGCTATTGCGGCCGACAAACAGCACAATTTTTTCTGAAGTGCACAATTTAGCGATATCAACGAATGCAAATTATGCAGCTACGGTTTTATCATCATCATCGTCCTCATCATCTGCTGTCGTGCCCACTACTTCTACAGCAGAAGATAAACTTATTTTAGAAAGTCAATTGGTGTTAGCTACAGCCGAGCCTTTGTGTTTGGATCCAGATCCTAGTATAGGTCGCATAGCGATTAATGCACAACACCAACGCCAAATATTTAGCACGTCGGAAATTCGCCGTCAAATGAAGAAGTTTTCAATGATTTCGATAAATAGAAAACGAAAGTTGGACCAGTTTACTCACAACTATGGACTCGAATTGTGTGATTATTTATCACGTTTACGTTCGCGACAAAAAGCGAAAAATCTAAATACTGGTGTTAGTCCAATACGTCAACCGCGGCAAGAATATTCAGTTAATTTAAAACTACCAGAGCACATGATTAGTGTTGAAAAGCTTGCAAAACCACTCAAACCACCTCCAAATTATGAATTAAGTTCTAGTAATGATTCATTAAGTGATAAAAATACGTGTATACCCAAAGAACCCCATCCAGGTTTTGACTATCAGCCTAGACTAATTGAGGAGCATATACTGGAGACTGAGCGAAAGGATAATGTAGGACGACTTGTAATTTATCATATAAAATTATCAATATTTCAAAGACCTTCAAACTCGGAATTTTTGGGTGAACTATATGTAGATAGGGATTACCGGGAAGGTCAACGAAATGGTGAATCTTGCAAATTCAGTCTGGGTTCACGAGAACATGCGGTACGCTATATACATCAATTTACTGAAATTTTTACAGAAGAGGGACGAAAAGCTGTGAAAATAACAAAATTGGTACCTGGAGAAATGCCAAAGGTGACATACACACATGAACAACAACAATTACTGTTACAAGAGCAACAGAAAAAAGCAGCACTATTGGCTGCCCAACAACAAAAACTACAGCAGCAACAACAGCAACTGCAACAAATTTCTGCTACTGCACATCAAAATATTGGGGCAACACAACAACAGCATGTTGTTGTTATAGGTCCAAATGGCCAACAGCAACATATTATACCAGCGAGTTTACAGCATAGCGGTAGTAACACGCAGCAACAACATATTGCAATATCGCAAGCAACAGGGAATTTAACGAAAAATATTAATATTGTCGGATTATCAGCCAACAATGCTGCGGCTGTACAACAAGTATTAAGACAACAGCAGCAGCAGCAGCAACAACAACAACAACAGCAAGTTACTACACAGTTTATTGATGCTAACGGTGCTACGGTACAGTTGCAATCAGCGCTCACTGCCAACAATAGTAATAATAATTCTACACAATCTCCTCATTCGCAAACACAGTCAGCTCAACAACAAATACAACTGCATCAAATTGGTGCTACTGGTGCGCCCAATGCACATCATGTAAGCCTAAATAATGGTTCTTTAGTGTTGGTACAACAGCATCCAGCTGCTGTTCAACAAAATCAACAGCCGCAGCAACAAACCCTGCAACATGCTGGTATAACAATACAACCTGCAAATGTTCAACAGCAATTATTAAGTCAACAACAACATCAGCAACAAAAAACTCAAGTTATTACAGCAGCCCACCTCAATGCTGCTGGTGTTAATTCCGCGTTACGTACTCAGTTAAGCTCCAGTGTTTTGGTATGTTTAATGGTTTGCATTTATTGAATAAAATTTTAATTAATTTGTTATTTTATAGCAGGCACAACTTAAAACTGGACCTATTTTAACAACGCAGTCCCAACAACAACAACAGCAATACTTACAAAAGCAGCAGCAACAACAACTATTACAAAAACAACAACAGCAACAGCAAACAACTGCCAGTAATAACACTAATAATTCTAGTAATACAACATTGCAAGCTAATGCCACAATAAATGCAATTGTTACAAGTATAATGAATTCTGCCAATCAATGGCAACAACAACAGCAGCAGCAGCAACAACAACAACAACAACAGCAGCAACAGCAACAACAACAAAATGGTAATACATTTCATATGATTTGTTATGAACAGAAATTCTTACTTTTGAATAATTAAATGTCAGGAAAGATAAGGAAAGACAAGAATACTGTACAGTTTATAATAATTCAATACTATAAAGAATTTATTAAAGATATGCTTATACATATATTGAAAGTAGTAAATGCAAAAGAGGGGGAATATTAAAACAAAAAAATCTAACGAATTAACCAACTCTGACTAATCTAAACATCATTTAAGAAAGCTTTCACATAAAAATATAGATAAAATATGAATTAATTAATTTCAATTTTCAACATCCAAATTTGGATCATGTATTTGAATCATTATTTTATACGATAAGTAACTGTCCAAATTTAAAAGTATTGGATTTGTGTTTAACCACAATACGTAGAAAATTATTATATATTTAAATAGTAGACAATGCCACCTGTTGCAGTTGTTTGGTATTGTTTCCGAAAAATATGAAAATAATTTATGTTAAACCTCAGCTGTAAACAATCTTTTCGTTTGATTATCTCAATATTTAATAAAATAGCCTTTATTTTTTAATTGAAGTACATTTTAATTAGGCTAAGCATCTAATCATTTTTTTCTATGGTGTTTGCCATTCCATTCAATCGAATTTGGGTTCGTGAAAACCATAATTTAGTCGAAACATCCTTTAGAATTTTTATTTTGTATGAATGTGTTACGTTTTTATCTGTTTTTCGCCAAAGAATGTGAATTAAACATATGTTGTTTTTTTCATGCAACATAATATTTATATCATAATATATTATATTTGTAATAAATATTTATTTGCTAATGTCTTTATTCAAAACATTTGTCTGTCTATATAAAGAATTAGATATTACTTTACATAAATAGATATTACCTAAATATTGTGATTGTTGTTGGGGTAAAATAATTTCAATCATTTCGACAAACCTTCAAAATTTGTTTACAAAAGTTAAACAAATAAACTTATAGAACAAATTTATTTCTAAACTAAATATCTGTTTTATATTAGTGTTTTAACTGATGTTTATGAAAAAACAGATTAAGAAAATATTGAATTTGCAAAATAATAAAATCTAAGGTCAGCCAAAAAATCAATTAATTAATAAATAATAAAATTTCATTATAATTTACTACTGTTCAAAATAGCTATCAAAACAATAATTTTTATTAAAAAATTAAATTCAAATTAAAAAAAAAAAAATAATATATGTACAAAGTAATAAAATCTATTTTTAACATTCTAGTAAAAAATATTGGTGGAAACAATAACAGTAACACATCAGCAATATTGAAGAATTCAAGCAATGCTTCAATACGCAGCTTACTCAATAGTGCACCAGCTGCAATGACTAGCACACCTGTAGCAAGTGGTACATTTACAACTTCAACTGGACAGCAACAGACAGTTACTCTTGTCCAACATGCGCCTACTCAAGCGCAACATCAACACCAGACACAACAAAGACAAACTGTTAATACTGTAGATAGTTTTACACAAGCGACTCCACCACATCCTTCATCATCACCAGCACCAACGGTACAACGTAAGCATCAAAACGAAGTTCTACAAAATTTGCTTAACTCGAATCGTAAGATAAATATTGTTGGTGGTAACACAAGTGGAGCGACATTTCGCACAAACGCAGCTGGTAATCTAATAGCCGTATTAAATCAGACTGCAAACCAACATCAAGATCATCAACAACAGCAAACTTCGCAGCAAACCGTAAGAGTGTCAATGTCTGCATTAGCATCTCAATTAGCATCACCTCCTGCAATAATGACAAGCCCAGCAGCTAATTTTGGTTACTGTACCGTTAATAGTGGGGCTAGCGGTAGTAATAGCGGTAATACTATAAAAATACTAAACAGCAGTGGTCAACAGCCGAGAGTTTTGTCGAACGCATTACGTCGCGACTCTAACTCGGCACCACCAAATACTATAGTTGTAGGTATGGCAGCGCCATCACCTGGCAGTGATTCAAATGCTTCTAGTGCTAGTGGTTTTGCTATACCACAGGCAACTAATAATGCGACCGCTAATTTAAATGCGCTGCTGGCCAACGCTTCACCATCATCAACAGGTTCAGATCATGAGCGTCTAACAAGTGGTACAAATTCTAATGTAACTACAATGCCGAGCATGTCTCCACAACATTTGTCGAAAGCATTAGCACAGTCACCTGCTGGCTCGTCTATTCATTCACCTATGTCTAGTCCGCATCCTCAACAATCTCCTTCACCACAACATCACCAGCAACAACAACAAACTACAACCACATTAAATTTACAGGGTATTAATGTATCAACTCTACAGGGAGCCATGGCTAATTTTCCTGTACAAGTTCAATTGCCGGGCTACTCCCAACCAATATCATTGCAATTTTCCGGTAACAGTTTACAAACTGCTAACAATAGTGGTAATAGTGCTGGCCAAGCATTACAAACACAGCAACGTAGTCTTCTGGTATCAGTTCCTGTTTCATCTTCGACTCAACAACAGCAACAACATACTATTACGTTGCAATCTCAATTGCAACAGCAGCAACATGCTCCACCAACTGGTACGATAGTGAATTTACCCGCAGGTGCATCAGCAGCTACTGGCACACAAACAGTTGTTCTAACGAATAGTGGAGGTAATGCTGGAAATAGTAATAATGCGAATAATACAGGCGGAGGTGGAACGACAATGCTTACTTTGCCAATTGGTAAGTTCAAATGCTAACAAACATGATCTTTGAAATTCAATTCGATGATTAACCTTAGCGCGCTCAAACATAAATAAAACAAAGTAATAATAATAATAATAATAATAATAATAATATTATAGTATTATAGTGTTCTATAAAATTTTTTTTTTTAAATAAATTAAGATTTTTTTGTTTTCACTCCAATTGAAAAACATTTATTAGTTATTTCTTTTCTACCGAAAGGTGGCCAATTTTTATGATTATAATTGTTTTTATTTATTTTACAATAATTCGTTCGTATTTTATTTAAATATTCATTTAAAATCATAAAATTATTGTAGCATTTTAATACACCTTTTTAATAAATTTTTTATATAATTAATTTTTATTAAATTCATTTGCTACAAACATTTGTGTTATATTTTTAAACTTACTTTGTTTATTTATGCAAACTCTTATTACTATTATTATTTATCCAAACTTAAAAAAATAATAAAAACTTACAAATTTCCATAAATTGCAAAACTACACAAATTCTTTTCTCTTCCACATTTTCCATGACTTCTCGCCAAATCATTAATATATTACATCCATATTCCCATTATTATAAATAGTTCAGAAATTTTCATAAATAAAAATTTTGTTTATGTTTTCATTTGATAGTAAAAAAAAAAACAAACAAGCAAAATTGTTTTCATAAACCTAATTCCTTTGCACTTGCCTATTATTTATCCTTCATCCATGAAATCCCCTCAATTTAGTGACTGCATGAAATTTTGAAACCTAAAAAATTTCGGACTAGACACATTGTTATTTATTGTTTTATTATTTTTTTAATTTACTAACACACTAAAAGCAAACTATATTTTAAAAAAACATTTTTACATTTATTAACAATTCAAACCGAATCATTTAACCTAAACAACAACGAAAACCCGCGAACTTCCCCTTTAATTCCAGCTCAATTAGTCGGTCCCGGTGTACAAAAACTCAATCCTCAAACAATCCGTACCCAAGGTGGTGGTGGTGGTGTTGCAGGTGGGAATGTTATTGTGCAACAATCTCCGCAACAAGCGCAGCAACAAACTCAGCAGACTTTAAGTGTGAGCAATGCCGGCAATATCGGCAATATCGGCAGCAGTTCCAATAATCAGACTATACAATTAGTTGGAACGTTACAGCAGAGAGCGCGAAATATACAAGTTGTTGGTACGAAACAAATATCTAATCGACAGTTAATAGCGGCGCAACGAAATATTGGTGGATCAACATTGAAGATATCAACTACACCATTAAATGGTATGTTTGAATAATTATAATCGAGCTTTGTACACGTTAACTTCCTTATAATTATAATTTCATATGTTATATATAATTATTATAAATAAATTAAATTATTATTATTTTATAGTTATTATATTATAATAATTATAAAATTATACAGTAGAAGTAGTATTATTTTAGCTTTATTTTACTTCATTTTGAATATGTTGTATTACATAAAAATTTATAACAATTATATTATATATATAAAGCTTACAGCTATGGCATTTTTGCCGTCTGTTATTATATATAAATTAATTATAAGTTATAAATTATAACGTTATATTTTTATATATCTTCTATATATTTTATATCTACATATTTTAAATCTTCTATATTTATAAACGGGCTAATCGGTCGGTTTATTAAAACATAATTAATGTTAGACACACTCTACGACACTAAGTTATTTTATTTGATTTTTCAACGGTTTTGGATTAATTTGAGGGTGCTAAGCTTAAACCCCCCGTCTGCAACCCGTTTTTCTCGAAATACTGTGTGCGACTTCAAATATTGATAAATACACAAACCTTTTTACTTTGCATAATACTCAGTTCTGAAAAAGAAGTCAAACCAACTTTGAAACATCGGCGACATTTATATAGATTACTCTCTATATATATAATAATAAAAACAAAAATAAAATTTGATCTAAAGAATTTTGAAGAGAATGTGCAAGCAAAAAAATGTCAAGAATATTATCAATATTCTTCAATATTATCAAGAATAATAATAATATTATTGTTCAGCTTTTCCTAATCACTATTAGCGAAATTGTAGAGTACCAATTGCATAGCTTCTTTGTAAAATGGCACCAAAGAGGTGCTTTACATATAGAAAGTAAAAAATAGATAATCTCAAGAATTAACTTTCTATTCGTGTTTGTTTTTCGTGCTTGTATTTCCAAAGCAAGTGCTTTGGTTACTGTCACTTAAAAAGTAAAAAGTGACAAAAAACCTGGAGCTTGAGCACTGAAAGTTTGTGCAGCCTTGGATACTTGTGAAAAAACACAATTAGTCATCGCTTCTAATTTGACAGGCATGAGTTCTAAGTCTGGCACTTGCAGTCCAAACCAATTATATATGAACTGCAAACTAATTAAAAAGAAATTCGAATATTTCCTAAGACCACTGATGATGAGTACTTGGCAATACTCGAAACAGCGTTGTGTGATTAGCCAAAATTCAATAAATTAACTAAAAAATTTTGTACTTGTCTTTTCTTTACTTTTCAAATCCTTCTAAATGTTTGTTTATTTTTTTGTAGTAATTTCGCTTAAGATTCAAAAATAGTAATTCTTAAAATTAAAAAAATACTTATTATCTCTTATCTCTACTTATTATTATATTGATTATCTCAATATCTCAATTTTAACGCTTTTTTGACATAAACACAGATGTCTAGAAGAAAAACGGTCTGCAGTTTCGAGTTCAACGGTCTTAAATTAATCTAAAACTGTTAAAAATAAAGAAATCGACTTCGTTTTTTCCCACTCAGTGTAATTTATAGATTCTCCCATATTCGTTAAGAAATCAATGAATTATTAATAAATGTAAATAAATAATTTTTAATAATAATGTATATAAATAATAACAACTATGTATTATTACATGGTCCAATTAGCATTATGATAATTTATTTATTAAGGTAATAATTTCTAAATTCTGTATTTCAAAGTAAAAGTCGAGAATAGTTCTATTTTTTAAGAAACAGAAATTCATTTGAGTGATATATTTTAGTTATACGAGTAGGTATGCAAATAATTATAAAATAATTATTTAAAGGATCTTCAATTTTATTTTATTAATAAACATTTATTTGGAGTATGTTCTTATTGTTAAGTATTTAATTATTATAATTTAATATAATATTTCATAACAAGTATTAGGTTATGTGAATACAGTTTTAAGTAGGACTTCGAAGGGGAACTAAAATAAAAACCGAAATAATAATTTAATAAAAAAAACTATTTTTATTTATTAAGGAATAAATTTATTTATTTATTTATTTTATTAAGGAATTAAGGAATACAATGATTTTTATTATGGCAAAAAAAAATTCTACTGCAAATACATAAAATGTAGTAGGTAAGAACCAACAAAAAAAACAACTATACATTGTGACCGAAACGTTTCCGGAAATTTTAAATAAAACGCAAAATTCTTAATCTTCATCAATATTTATTTTATCTCCTTCAAAATATGCTCCATTAGAAGCGATACACAAATGCCAACGTTTCTTCCAATCATCAAAACATTTTTTATAGGCGCTTTCCGGTATGGCTTTGAGTTCCCTCTGCGAATTCTGTTTTACGTCTTATATGGATTCAAAACGCGTTCCTCTGAGTGGTAATTTGAGTTTGGGAAACAGGAAAAAGTCACACGGTGCAAGATCAGGTGAATACGGTGGCTGTTCGATGGTATTTATTGAATTTTTGGCCTTAAAATCGTTGATAATGTTGGCTCGGTGCGAGGGAGCATTATCGTCATGAAAAATCCATGAATTATCCTTCCACAATTGAGGCCGTTTACGGCGGATAGCTCTCACGACCGATGCCTAGCTCTCGTGCTATCTCTCTAACACTCACATGAGGATTTTGGAACACGATTTCCTTTGCCTTTTCAATGTTTTCGTCGGTGGTAGAGGCCGAAGGTCGTCCAGAACGCGGCATGTCTTCGACGGTCGTACGACCGTCCTGAAAGGCTTTGTACCACTCATAAACTTGAGTTTTCGATAAAACTGATTCCCCATAAGCCTTTTGTAGCATTCGAAACGATTCTGCACACGAAATTTCGTTCGAAACACAAAATTTGATGCAAACTCTTTGTTCAATATTTTTTTCCATTGTTTTTTTCGCAACGCACTACTGAGGTGAACTGGTTTCAAAAGCTGCCGTAAACGAACTGTCTGACAGATCGCGCTCATTTTTGGCATAGTAATTAAGGACAGTGCTGCCAAACTACATAAACTTAAAATATCGAAAAATATACAGCGCGCGAATTTTAAATGAGAATTTCCGAAAGCTTTTCGGTCACAATGTATTTGTCAAGAAATCTCTATTTTTTAATAGAGTTTTTTTATAATATGCTGTATCGGAGAAAGCGTTTAATTTAATTTGAATTTTATTATTGTATCATATTTTCTGTTTTTAGCAAGGTTATATATTATGATATTGCCTGTATTTTTAAATAATATTCGGACTTAACTCGATAAACTCAGAAACTGCATATTCCATTATATCATAAAATGATAGACGAGTAAAGTCATTTTTTTAATTCTTTCCGATAAAGTCGTAACTGCACTTTTAAAGCATATAATTATTTTTTTATGTAAATTTTGCTTTACATAAAAAAGGGCAAAAACGAAATTATACATTTTTACTGATTTACGCCATTTCTTACCGAGCGCGTCTAAATACCCTAATAACAATTCTCTGTATTAAACACAGTTCCTTAGCAGTTTACCAGATAGTCTTAGTAGCAACGTTTAACTTAATTTTTTCCTACTGTGTCACTCTCCCGTTTTAGTATTGTGATATGAATATATTACACTATCAAACATTTTAAAAGATGTCTGGACCGAATTATTGGAATTATCATGTTTTTACTATTACAAATTTACCATATTAGTTATCAAATTCCTTTACTAATCCCCAATTACAATAAGTTGGGTATTGAGTATATACAATAGTATATATTGCATATACACCATGCTCTGAAGATACTTAAAATGTTAATATACTAAATGTTAGCCGTAATTGCATAGTTTGTCCAGCTTACATGTAAATAAAACGGTGTTGGTTTATAATTTAAACACTACCCCATATATAATCTTAAAAGATGTTAAATTATAATTTAAACAGTACCCCAAATTTAATCATTAAAGATGTTAGATTATAATTAAATCACTACTCCATATATAATCTTAAAAGATGTTAAATTATAATTTTAACACTATCCCATATATAATCTTAAAAGATGTTAAATTATAATTTAAACACTATCTCATATATAATCATTTAAGATGTTAGATTATAATTTAATCACACTAATCAATATACCATATATAATCTTAAAAGATACTAGATTATAATTAAATCACTACTCCATATATAATCTTAAAAGATGTTAAATTATGATTTTAACACTACCCCATATATAATCTTTAAAGATATTAGATTATAATTTAATCACACTAATCATATCTAATCATAGACTTAAAAGATACTAGATTATAATTAAATCACTACTTCATATATAATCTTAAAAGATATAAGGATATAATTTAATCACTACTCCATACATAATCTTTAAGCGCGGTGCAGACTATCATGTTTGAGTGTTATTCAAGTTGCGCTCTCTCTTGCTCAAAATTATTCTAACGACCGAACTTAAACATGTTCACATTCAAGAGTTGTCATTTAAGCAAAATTTTTGAAGAATAGCGGTGTTTGCGCACGCTGTAAATATGTTTCGCACACTGTAACTGTGTTACTGCAACCACGTAAAAATATGCTCTTGAATGACAAATGCAAGTTTTTGGGTAGTAAACTATAATTCACAACATGTTGGTGAGATGCTGAATGATGTGTTCAGTTGAATAACAATCAGAAATAATAGCCTGCACTGCGCTTTAAAGATGTACGATTAAAATTTAAATATTATATCATATGTAATCTTAAAGGATACTAGATTATAATTAAATCACTACTCCCACATATAATCTTAAAAGCTAAGCATCAAACTACAATGTTTTTCTTTTTCAGCTACCGGAAACGCTATAACATCTACAGCAAATCTTACTGCCACACCTATTGTTATGTCAGGCCAAAAACTACAACTCAAAACAATAAAAGCATCGCAACAACAGCAGCAACAACAACATCGTATTTTTAACCAAGTTACTGCTTCAGCTATTGCCGCTGCTGCTGCACAACAACAACAGAATTCCGTACAAAACTCCCAACAGCAACAAACGCAAGGAGTATTAATTGGACAGCAGCAACAACAACAGCAACATCAACAGCATATACAAATAAGCAGTCGCACACCGTCAGGTACATTGACACAACGTACCATAAACGCTTTAGCAGCAGCTGCTGCTGCAAAGCAACAACAACAACAGCAACAGGCAGCTGCTGCAGCCAATCGAAGACGATCAGCAACTGATGCTAACAAATAAAATAAAATAACTGAACAATACATTTTGAAATATATATAAAATAAACTACTAAAATAAAACATAGTACTAAGACTCATCTTACGAATGAGTTTAATTTAATATGTAGCAATATAACTTATACATTTATATCTGTGATTTAAAGGTAAAATTTATTGAGTAGATATTGTTTAATAAATGTTTCTCGTTATTTATAACGCAGTACTGTGTTTACCATTCTTTAAATGTATATAGGTATATAAAAAATTCGCATGTTTGTACTATTTTTGTATTAACTACTTAATGAATTTGAATATGATATCAATTATAATTTATAACTTAAGTTATAAGTTCAATTATAATTGGATCGACCTTTAAATTTACTGCATATAAAACATAAGTTAACATGTTGTCTCCAACATTTAGAAAACACATAATACATAGCAAAAGTAATTGTTATGCTTTATATAAATATTTTATATATATATAAAATCATCATTAAGTTTACTTATATAGTATAATGTATTTATATTATATATAGTATATATATGAATGTATAAAGTATGCTTATATTTGGCATGTATAAAATACTTTGTGAAATATATACATTTTACATACATCATAATTTATGTATTTTTATAAAATTAAACAGATAAACTTTAATAGATATTATCTGTTTTATAAAAATAATGGAACATTGAACCGTTGTTTAAAGTTTTAAATTTATTAGTAAATAATATTTTAACTATAGTATTTAAATAATTTTTTTTTGTCGTATTAATTTATTTTAAACGAAAACTTTTTTCGATTATCAAATTTATTCTAAAATCGTAACATTTAATTGAAAAATTTACATATAAACTTTTTTTTAAATATCATTTATTATATTACAAATATATCAACGGTTTGATAATTTAATATCATCCATATTTTAATTAAAAACTTGTGTTTTTTAAATGTTTTAAGAACATTTTTGTATCTCACAATACTGCATACTACAAAACAACAAGCATAAGCAATAATTGGGAATATTGTAAAATAAAATTTTGAATGAAATTAATAAATAAATTACATGTTCTTTAAATAAAAATTGTAAAAATTTTATAATATTAGGTTTAGTTATGATTAATTGTTTTTAGTTTTATATGCATATAAAACGGAAAATGTTTTTATGAATAGCAAATTTTATTTAACATATAATAGTCTATTAAATAATTTTTAATTTAGGAAATCGATTAAGACAAAAAATTGTTTTATTTTATTTAGTGCTAATTATTTATTTCAATTTAATTACTTTTTAAATGAGAGTATGTAAACGAAAAGATATTAAGAAAATAAGTTGAAACATGTACAAAGTATAAGCAGTTTAAATATGTAAGTTAAAATTAAAATTTTGCTTAGTTTTATATATATTTATTTTATTTCCATTATTTTATATTATACAAAATGAAGATAAATTATATTGTAAGAACATAAAAAAGAAATTAAAAACAAATGTGATTATAAAATTAAAACAAAAATAAATGATTTGCATATTTTTATTGTAAAGAATTACTAAAATTGTTGTTGCGTTTGTTATTATAAATAATATAATTTGCCATATTAAAATTATTTTTTTATTTGAGCATCATAAGAGAATGAATATTTCATATGTTTAGAATGTTTAGAATTTGTTAAAATGTTTAGAAATGAGCATATACTCATCGTTCACTTGGTGAATTGGTGAACACTATTTTAACATTCTTTACATCACTCACTCATAAACATCCAAACGAACAATAGAATACCAGCATATTTACATACATACATACATACCAATATTACATTAAAACAAAATCGTATATAGACAAACTATGCCAATTTTATATTAAAGGGTAAAAATTATATAGTAATTAAAAAAAATAAGCCTGAAAAAAAACTGACTCACTAATAGATACAAAATTTAAGCTTAAAAGTCGAACGTAAGACTATTTATATACATATAAAAATTGCAAATAAATTTATGCAAACAAAAATCAAGCAAATAATATAATTATTTCAAAATTATTAAATAATAAATGAATGAATAAAATATTATTTATAGCTATTATTAACTTATATTATATATAAATATAAATGTAATTGCATGAACAAAATATAATAATTTATATCTATTGCAAGTCTGTAAAATATTGTAAATTTTAAATACAAAATTATATGTTAAATTTGCTGATAATGATAATATACTATGATAATATTAAGTGTAATTAATTACTAAATTAAAATTTCAAGAAAAAAAAGATTATTTATATAAAAAATAATTAAATTAAAATGCATTAAAATTGCTTCACCAAAAATACCTGAATTGTTTATAGTCTTTCCAAGTTAATATTTGTAAAAAAATTATGTAATACATTAACATTTAAAATAATTCTCAAAAAATTAAATAATTAAATTTTATTATCGAACTAACTTAAGTAATAAAAAATGCTATATTATTTAATAAAAGCAAATATACGAGAATTGTAAATTAAAACAAAAAAGTACACGAATTATTTTAATTAAATTACATGAGGACAGTGGTAGCACAATAGATCTCATCGGTTGGGGTGTATACCATTGTCCATTCATTACATATACACACACACATACATGTACGTGCGAAGTATTAGATATTTATTTTGATCGATTTAGTTATAATATATTTTTGTTTATCTTTAGGTTTTAGAATTCAAATTAAATACACGAAGTATTTAAAAATTTAAATTGTTTCCTAAGACTTTGTAGATTCTTTTTTAGATTCGCGTTAAATTATAATTCACAGAAATGTTTTTTAATCGGCAATTTGGTTAATTTTTATGAATGAATATAATTTTAAGATCCAATTTGTTTAAGTAGTTTCGAGAAACAATATATAGATGTGATTCGGTACGCTCGTATAGTTCGAATCACAATTTTAAACTTTGTTCTTAATATAGATTACATTTCTTTTCTATTTAATGACGGTTACGTTCATTAGATGCTGTCAAATAAACTTGAAAAAGGCGCCTCCTTACCTGATCATCATAGCTGTAGTCTTTGGAGATTTTGATTTGTATCAGGTTGATTCAATGTTATATATAACATCAGAACAATAGTTTGATGAGTGAAAGTTCTTCACTTATTGAACTATAATTTCCTACAACAAGCACGCCTCTGAACTAAAGTAGAGAACTTACTCAGGGAATAGATACTTAGCCAAAACTTGTGATTTTTTAAACAGCTGGAGCTACTCCTGCAAAAATTATTACTGATCATTCTCAGATAAGTAGCAACTCAATAAATCTTTTCCAACGTGGACATATTAAAACGGTTCCATTCCTAGGCTATCTATTCAAACTAAGGAAACATAATTAAATGCATACATACATTTGAAGCAATTCATTTTAATAAACATCTATTTTTTGTCTTTATTTTTGCAATGATATTTTTCCTGATAACCAAACTGCAATATATTCAATGGATGCTGGCAAATTAATAATTTCGAATCTAAACATTATACTGATGTAGTATATGTTAAAAACATAATATCTGACGCAAATGACAACCACATTCAATTACTGAATTTAGTAACAAAATATGCTGGAGTATACAAGTTTCCAGGCAACCGCAATAGTTCAGTGGATGGATCTATTGTGGCTGCTTTGTTGTATGTTTTTGCATAAAAACCACTTTCAGTTACTGAATGTGGTTCTCATCTGCGCAAAGCATTATAGTCTTCAAATAACGTTAATCATAATTAAATATTTTTGATTTCAAAACTAATTTTAATTATTTCAATATAACTCACTTTTTATACTAAATACCTTCTGTAACTATTTTTTTTATCTTAACTAATTTTTAATATAAGGTCGTAGTAATAGTGGGGAATATTAAAAATTCAAAAGAAATTTTTTTAACTAGATGAATTCTTGGGTGACCATATAATTGTTTCAGATACTGCCAAATACCGATCATGGTTTAATTTGTCCGTTGAGGCTCTATGCTTCAGTGGGTGATACAGGAGCTAATAATAAAGGTGACATAATTTTTGGAACCCAAATGTCAGGAATTTAACCTTGTTAACTTTGGATCGTAGACTAGTGTGTGATCATATAAACCCAAAGTACACTTAATCTCAGTGATAAAAATTTCAAGTTTTATCATTGTTTATTAATTATTCCTAAACAAACGAAACGTGTGGTGTGCTGCTAATTAGAACTAACGCATAAACCATAGCTATATAAATTAACTTTATCGTTATACATTTTTGGTTTTTCATACTTTAACACTAATGTTTTGTAGAAAACATGTCTGAATATATACTTTAGATCGCTTGCTCTCTGCAAACATGTTTATAGAGTTTTGACTTATCGAATTTTTATTTTAAATAAATTATTTATTTATTTAGTTTTAATAAAAATTATTGTAAATAATAATTCTAAATTTCATTACAGAATTGATTACAGCAAATCAATAATAGTTTTGATAATTATAAAGCAATGTATTAAAAAAATAGATTTTTAGTTTAAAAGGTGAAGAAATCAGTTTTTAGTATCGATTTAAATAACATAAAAAATGTGTTTTCATTTACGTATTCCTCATATTATTAAAAAGTAATATAAAAAACAAAAAACGACCTAAACCCCCGGCAAAAAAAAAATGTAGAAATATCGAAAGAATTTTAAATATCGCCAAACCTTTATCATTAATGATTTTTGGTAATATTTTAAGGTTTAATAGTTCGTATATAATTTTGAGACGGCAATATATTTTGAACTCCAATCATTTTCAGATTTTTGCGGTCCAAAACTTTTTTATATGAGCTATTAAATCTTCAAATTTTTCTAATTTTTCTGATCATTAATATTTAGCAATATTGACCAACATCTCTTGCTCTCTGTCAATATCTCTATGGTCAGCCCAATAATTCAAATTTTTGTATTTAAAATTTATTCACTATAAAACCATCTCTTGCAATGTTGATCAAATATTTTATAATTCACACATATATATTTCCTACTTCCTAATTAGAGTATTAGATTTAAATTTGTAGTGTATTCTTGTTGTGATAATAAATTGTTTTAAACAGAAAATATATTTGGCTTAAACTAGATCATTAAGTAGTCATTCTACTCACTATTTCTAATGTACGTGTAAAACCAATATAAAAAAGAAAATTATGGAAAATTCTAAATAACATACTATATCACAATCAAATTTCGTCCCAAAAATCAATTCCAAAAAATATTTGAAGTTACAATTGGCTGGGGTTAAAATAATTAACTATATTATTTAATTTTTTTAAATATAAATATATTATAAATAGACTTTTAATATTCCAAAATCGGATTATAGCTTTAAAAAAAAATGGTTAGTTATCGTTATATAGTAAGAAGAACCTCACTAATTGATAGTTCTGAAAGTCCGAAATTAAAGTTAAAAAATAATATTTTTGTGCAACAGCTGTGTGCACTGAAATTGCTTGCTGGGATACAAATTTGTTATTGGTTTCTTCTTAGCTGGTTATGAACGGGTATTGCTTCGCACGTAGCATATGACAACTATGCTTGCTTTGCATGGGTAACGAATTTTAGGAAAATAGGCAATTGTGCGAACTTGTATATCAAGGATCATTACAATCTACTAACAGATGCTGAGTATCCTTGCTGTAAGGGTTTACAGATTTTTTTTGTTTTGTGTTTTTGTGTTGGAAAAATAAAATTCAACCGATTTAACAATGCACATTAAAAAGTTTGATTCAATTAAAATAACTTTTATTAATATATTTATTTTTATTTATTTATTTATTTTTATTTATTTATTTATATTTATTTTATTTATATATAATATATATTATATTTATATATATATAAATAAAAATATATTAAAATAATTAGTTAATTACCTAACAATTAATTAGTTTCAGTTACTTATATTAAAGACTCATGCAATATAACTGATTATGGTGCAAATTTTGTTTTTAGAAAAAAAATAATGAAAATAATATGTTAGGACTGTGATTTTTACAGGATAAATTGTTCATAAATATTTTTTTTGTTAAAATAATTACACATGCCAACCAGTTTGTGAAAATGTACTAGTAACTGTTTTTATTGCATTTAATTGGCATTAGCGTTAATTATATTTATATATATATAAATATATACATATTTTAATATTTTTTAAATTATATTTTTTTTTTGTGGTTTTTTATTGATCTTTAAAAATTCGCACGTACAAAAACAGTTTTTTTTTTAAATTCTAAATATAATTAAATATTTTGGTGTAAAATATAATACTATAATTCTAAATACTAACTTCACTCTCAATATGCTTTAAAAATTAAGCATAGAAATGATCAACTAATATAGATTTGCATTTATGTATATATAAATAATATAATGTCGGTAAAAGAATATTAAGTAATATAAACTTTGTTGTTTTCTTGAGTATTATTAGTTTTTTTTTAATTTAGATCTTTCGAAATTATTAATAAATTAAAATATATTTTTTATGCACAAAGTGATTGTATATATACCCTATTGGTTGTATAAAAATAAGCCTTGTTAGAACTAGTGAGCTATTTCAGTTGAAGATTTAATTTTAAAAAATATCATCAACATATATCATTGATATTTTATTAGAATTATTTCTTCTTTTGCTTTAATTTCTTTGTAAGCATATTATAAATAAATAACAAAACTAAAAAAGTTTTTCTTAATATTATATGTTATAAAAAATTTGTGCTTAAATGAGAATATGTTAATTTCACATAAGATGATTTAAGTAATTTATTTAAGAATATGGACACTTCCATATATCATGTATATTATTTATATATAAAAGCAGTGTTTAAAGAATTTCTTTTTAGTAACATTTAAAAAAATGATATATTTTTTTCATATATAAGTCATGTGTTTAAGGAAAACAAAAACTTAATAATAATAAAAATAATATTTAATTCCTTCTTGAATGGTTGAAACCCTTACAAAATAAATCGAACAAGTAGATCTATTCATTATGTATACATCATGCCATGAATGATGACTGAATGATAAACAAAAGTATTGTCAATCTATCATTTTAACTGAAAGCACAAATAAATTTATGATTACGGGCCTGACTGTAAACTATTGATTTCGTTCAGAAGACGATTTATCTAACTTCCCAATCAACGATTTCAGAATTTGGTTGCCTAAATTACAATAAAAATTTGGGTTTAGAACCGGTACACAACCTTGCTTCATTTATAGAAAATTATCAACATATATTATATGTTAAATATAAAACTTGAAACTCTATTTATATATAACTAATTATTGAAACTTAAAAATATTAACTATATTTTTACAAGATTCATGTACGTTATCTAAATTAGTTAAAATTATCTAAAAACATTTACTTCGAAAACACTTGCTTTATAATATTTAAGTCTATACCAATATTTTCAAAAATATTGATTAAAACAATTGACTTAATAAATATTATTACCGTTATAATTTCTTATTTACTATTAGTTAAAAATAAATATGATTAGAGATTTTAATTACAGTCTTAATTGTACTAATAACATGACATCGGTTTCCAAACTTATCCCTCCATTAGTTAACCCTACTTTTGATGACATATTCAATACAATAATAAAATAATATAAAATAAAATTCCACAATTCAAATCATTACCATTAGATACAATTTATAAATTATTTATTCATTTATTAGAAATATCTATAGATAAGTAATATACATACATGCAGCATATTTACAATATATGGCTTAATAATAATTTAATATTTAAGAACATAACTTAGTTTGTAAATATTTTAATTTTAATAGAAATAATAACTATTATTTATATTTAATATAATTTATAACATTATTTTTTTTTAAAGAACTTCCCTATATTTACTTAATTCTTTCTCTGTTATTATTATTTATAAACTTTTTTTAATGTCACAAAATTCATAATAACATTTTAAGTCTCAGCATAAAAACTAATAACAAAAATGAAAAAAGGCTTTTCCACTGAAATGATCGTTAAAATTGCGTTCAATATCTAATATTCTACATTCACGAATTAAGGTCCTCACATTAAATTCGGGAATCATCCGTTTTCGATTAGTGTCTGAACTAACAAAAGCCCATACACTCTCATATCTTTTTATTAAAGGATATTACTACATGGGTTCTCTTTTATTATAAAATATTACTTCAGACACACATTTAGTACGGGACTTTGCTTACTATACCCCCATTGAAAAAGCTCATTCTTATATTTAATATTAAATATAGTATTTATAAAATCTTTTCATATCCATTTTTTAAATTTAGTTCGCCTTTTCATATCTTCTGTAATTTTAGGTAGTTATTTATTTTAATTCAATTTTTCAAAGAAACTTTTTCAAAGATTGCTTCTCTTAAAGTCAGTGGTCTATTCTTGCCAGTTTTTGTATCTGTCTGTTGGTACTTTGGCGCTCTCAGAAAGCGCTCATGGGTCTTTTTTATAAGTCAAGATCGAAGAAATACAAAAACAGAAACTACACTACAAGAAGGTGATTGAGCCTGTGAAAATTTAAACTCCAGACTTTGGAGTTGAGACTTAGTGAGATATGATAGAGATTTGTAGTTTAGTTCTACTTGCATTACTATGTTTAATTCTATCTATTTAACAATACGTAGTTGCTAAAAAAGCATTATTTCTAGTTACATATTCGTAACAAATAAATACCTGATACAGTCCTTTTAGTGGCGGACCTCACTTGATCGTCAAAAGTGGGTACGTTTCTCAACTTTGATCTAGATTGAAATTAATTAACGTCCCACCCACCCAATCTATTATTGTTTCTATACAATCCCCTCTAACATCCTAACCTATGTATAAGTATTTGTAATTCTTTTCATGTCATCTGCTCAATAGATCTTCTTACAACTGTAATTTATTTGTTTCATAAGAATAAAAAAATAAATTTGTTCCATTAAGTTTTTTGTGATTAGCAATTTGTAGAATAGTAAATTCTAAACTTAGTCTTGTCACTAATTACTTTGTTTATTCCATTCATTGACATGCAATCTTTATATTACACATACGAAATTGCTGAGTCAATATCAAATTTTTTTCTCTACCCTTTCCAAAATTTATAAAAATAGTTTAAATATCTACTTTTCATATTTCCATTTGTAAATTTCCCTTTACAAAAATATAACTTCTTTAAAACAAATATAAAAGTATAAATTATTCAATTGTTTGAAAAAAAAAACATCCCTTCATATATTAAACATACCTTCAATAAAATACTCAATACCATAAAATATAGAGTAAGGTTCTTTAATACATTCAATCATATATTAAACATACTTTCAATAAAATATTCAACACCAAAAAATATAGAGTAAGGTTCTACAATTCTATAGCAATTCTTGTACTGTACTATTCTTTAATTGGCCTGGTTCTAAAATGTGTACACCTACTATTTAATTCTATTTCTGATAATATCTTGTGTGGGTAAACACATATACAAGGGCGTAAATAGAGAGTCGTTTAAGGGAAATTGCGGAAAATTTAGATTTGGTAGGATATTAGTTATTGTTATGGTTAAAATTTTTGAAGGGGTTGTTAAAGCATCTTATTATTTTAATATATATATTTTGGATATCTGCCATGTCGTTAAGTTAGTGTGGTTTCATTTCGAAGCCATCTTGATGTATTATTAAAGAATTTTATTCTTTTGATATATATATTTGGGATATCCGCCAGGTCGTTTAGTTAGTATGGTTTCATTTCGATCCCATCCTGCGGTATTATTAAAGGATTCTGTTCTTCTAAAATAGAATGTTTATATTTTAATATATATATTTGGGATATCCACCGAGCTGTTTAGTTAGTATGGTTTCATAGTGGAATACCTTAATCTAGCCTTAATCTAGCATTTACACAATGAGTGTTCAATTATAAAAATTTTAAATCAAACAGCAAAATACTCTATGAAATTCTCTATTAAGTAATTCCATATCTATAGTATATCTTTTTGTTTGTAAGCCATAAGCAGTTGTGGAACTCACTTTAAAACTACAATGCACTGAGAAAATGAAATTACAAAAATTGTTAATTAGTTTTTAAAAAGTGTTTAATATTTATTTTATAAAAGCGCAGCTAATTAACTTACTTCTCTTTGAATATATAATCATTTTGCATATAACGATATTAAAAACAATAATATGTATTATGTAAATACTTCACTTAAGGTCAAAATAAATCAATTAGATGTTAGTATAGTTATTTATGTTATGTACATATATATACGAGTATGTATTTAAATCAAATTGCATTTGAAAACAATAAATTTATGTAATAATATATAATTATCTAAAACAAAAACTCTGAACGAACACAAAATGCTGTAAAATTAATGTATAAAAACAAAACATATATTCAAAATGTTAATTTTTCATTAGACATTTATTTTTAAAACAATTTTAGAATAAATTCAAAAGTTCAAGAGGTAGAAGAATCTTTATATTAAATGCACTCGAAACAAGTCAACATTAAGCGAAAGGAATTTGGTGAATTACCAAAGAGAATTTTGGAACTCATCTTAGAACAAAAAAAAAATTGAATAAATTTATAAACAAACTACTACATACATAAAAACTTAAAAGACTTTAAAGAGATAAAATATGAAAATAATATAAATATATATACATATATATATATATAAATATATTAATTTTGTTATGTGAATGTAAAAAGTATATAAAAATTCAAAAAAAAAAAAAAACTGTAAAAATCTATTAAATTATTTATTCAATAAGAGAATAACAAAAATATTAATATTGATTTGAATGTTTTAAATAAAATAAAATAAAATATTGATGGTAAACCACAGTTTTCTTTTTTGTTCTATTCCCTGCTTAAAAGCAAATTTGGGTAAAATCTAAGCCCCTCTAAAGATTCATCCCGACAAACTTTACCTAATCGTTCCGCTGTTAAAAGTCGTTCTTTAGCTAACAATAAAGATATATTCAACTGTTTAGCTAATTCTTCTGCCGCTAACGATTGGGCGACTTCTACCAGTTCTAAGGTTTCAGTAGCAATTATTTCATCATCTTGAGACTCTAGTTGCAGTACCATTGCACCACTTGGAAATGTACGTAACTTAATTGGTCCAGTAAGCTGACGACATGCATTTAAAAGATCTTCCGGTGATAGTAATTCTAAACCACGTGCACGATTTATACGACAATAAACATCTGCCATTGACATCATACCACGTGATTCCTCCAATGGATCTAGCAGCATTTCGCAAATTTGCTGTGCCAAACTTCGAAAATATTCAGTATTGCTTGTGAAATTTTCTCGTGTTACTGGATCATCTATACCTAAACTCATTAGATATGATTTAAAGCGCACAGTTTCGTCATCCGAAATTTCTCCTTTCTGTTCGCGTATTTTGGTGCTAATCACTTTTGAAACTGATACCATATCTTTTGCCATTGCCATCAACACATTGAGATCCTGAAAAGCTAAAGCAATATTTTCATCCGTTTCTTTAGCTTTCGCTTCAATAGAACGTTCAATACCACCAATGCCAGTACGCATCTTTAATCTTAAATTACTATTAACAATTGTTGCATTTGCTTGTCTATTTCCTGTGAATATTCCATTTGTACTGATACTAATTTCCCATATGCGCGCATTTAAAGTTTCTCGCAAGGCAACGCTAAATTCTGTATTTACTCCATTTTTACCTGAGATTTTTATATATGCTGCGCGGCTACTGTCAAGTGGTCCAGGTGCCTTATCTGCTGCTGGTGGGCGCAAATGTAATACGTAACGCGTTTTGCGACCAAATATATAGGAGCTGGCAGTTTCTTCACTAATTGATATCACATATTTAAGTGGCAGGCATAACGTTACAGCAGCACGTGCTATATCTCCTGGTTGACCCCAAAAAATACGGTGTGAGGTTAATAAAATTTCGCCTTCCTCAAATCGGGTCTACTTGAAAAAATTTCATTATATACATATATTTAGGAAGTAAATAGTTTGGTACGCACTTTTTGATCACCGTCATATAATTTAATGTTGTGATCACGACTAACAAATGTTTCGCCTTCGTGAAGGCGAGCTTCTATATACTCAAAACGATTCATTATATCCACAATTCATTTCATTTATCTAATATATAATATACAATAAATTCTGCGTAAAATAATATTGGTAGTCAAATGTCAGTTGTTATTGAATTGAGTCAGATGTTTTTCATTTTGTTATACACTTCTTCGTACTAAACGCCACTGAACCAAACATTACCAATTACACGGTGAAATTTTATTGTGAGGAAAAGTTTTTTTCCGTTTCATAAAAATCTAATTGTCAACATTAGATTTTTATAAAGTATTTATAATTACTAACAACATATTTTTATATAGAATATAGAATCAATTCCAAAAATAATTATAAAATATAACAAACAAACAAAAAGCCAATGAAATAAAAGGAAACATCATATATATATATATTTATATAGATATATATATATATATATATAGCTAAATTTATATATATAGATAATCACTCTTTAAACTATTGACATAACATAACTATATAGGAGCAAAAATCAATGGTACACTGCTTATAGGTACTATGATTTCAAACCTAGAATGATTAAACTAATATGTTTGCTCAAACTTTCAAATTTAATATATATACTTAACATTCTAGATTTATTGAATTCTAATCTTTACAGGTTTATAAATTCAAGATATGTGGATAGAAAATATTTTTTGAAATAAAACTTAAAGGTTTCAAAAAACTTACATGTTTTAAGCTGCATTGAATGAAAAAGTTATTAATAATCACATTTTTGATTTTGTATTTGTAAAAATATTACGGCACATAGTTTTTTATATATAAAATTTATAAAATATAATTTTTTTGCAGCTTTTTATATAATGAAAATAAAACACTTAACCAATCAAATATCACTAACAGATTAACGCAATCAGAAACCGCTATAAAACTGTTCGCTTTTATTATTCCAAATATATTTTCCAAAAATATTTTCCAAAGAAATATCGGTTAATAAGTAACAAATTTGGGACAATTATTTTTGCACCCAAATGACACTGTTATGCACACTTGAGATCATATTTAAAGCAATTAAACTGTTCATAAATGTTTAATTACATAGCGCTAGGCTGATCTTAATATTGTTATATATTTATTTTAGGTTTTTAATACTTACAATTAAATTTATACCGTATTACTTTAATTTTATGTATTAATTAAATAAGTTATATTAAAAAATAATAAACGTAATTTTAAACTAATTTTGATTTTTTAACGCATAACTCTCATTTTTGTTTTTTATGAACAAAAGTTTGAAGAGCTTTTGCATTTCAAATGTTGATTCAAATAAAAAAAAACAAATGCTACATATAAATTCTTTAATTTTTTGTTATTGTATTTAATTTTTTAACTTATATTAAAAGTTATAACAAAAGTGATATTTACATATCATTTAATCGCCTGTGTAACATGGCAATCATGGCCATAAAAGCACCTAAACAACTTTGCAATCCCGAATGTATCTTAACATCATATAGCATGTTCACACTGTCTCATTTAGGTGGTTTTGCTCATTATAACCACTAATGCGGATGATTTACCATACAAAGTGTTTTCGTATAGATGAGCTTATAATCAATAAATCAACTCATTTAAGGTAAAAAATGTTCACACAAGGGAAATTACCAATATTTGAAATATGTGTCATGTGTTTTATATGTAAAATGTAAACAAACAACAGCTGAGCTGTAAACAAACGTACTGACAAAGTGAATAAAATCTTTTATTTTATTAATTGAAAACATAATAAAATATTTATATGTAAGTGATTTGATATATCAATTATATATTTAATTTCTTGTCTGATATATTATTGAATAAAATTTTTCTAAACAAACAGAAACTTTCTTTAAACTTTCAAAGAACATTCTAACACATAAAAGTTCTTTTAAATGCAATAAGTAACTTTTGTCAGTGAAAACGACAAAATCTTAAAGTTACTGTAGTAACTTACTAAGTAAACAGTGGAAACATGGTATAAACTAGAACATATTGCATCCAAGCTAATGTACCCAAATGTACTGAAGTAAAATTTCTACATTTACGGCTTTGGAACTTTTGATTAAATGTACTGTTTTCAATTAGTGATATAGTGTCGGTTAATTGTTTAGGGACCAACCAAAAGTGCCTTATATTATGCAATTAGTGCTTATTTATATCAAAATTGAATAGTAACTAATTGAGTATTACACATTCACTGCCTATTAAAAATGGTTCAAAAATGTTAGTGCGTTGGCAACCATAAATAAGTCACAGTTTATTTTCAGCTCTTCGAGGAATTTCTTCGCATCTTCTTGTTATTATTTTGATTTTATTTTTATTTCTTCTTGTAAATACAATTTTAAAGTCAAACAATTTCATGTAGTATTGAACGAAAAAAAAAATTATGTAAAGTAGCACAAATAAAAACAAGCCTAATTCAACAATCAAAACAAAAATATAAAAATAAAACGCCTACGAACGAAACTCATAACGGAGTACGAAAAATAGAAAATATTAGTGAAATTCATAAAGCAAAAACACCAAAAATAACTTTGCAAAATATAAAAATAAATTTTAGGTATTATTAAAAAAAGTCATACAAATGCAAGGCATTAAAACACGAGCAACCATTACGGCCGGTGCAGTGCCACAGCAAACAAAAACGACGAATGCAACAGTGACGGAAGCTAGTAAAATGTTAGAAGCTGCATTACAACAAATGGACGGTATTATTTCTAGCGCAGCGATTAATAATGCTGGTAATCAAGCTCAGTCAGGCGTAACAACGGAAGTTAGTAGTGGTGACGAACATTTAACAAGCACAATGCTCCCATTACATGAACGGAATTTAATTTCTGCTAGTAATGTGCTTTCAACAGCAAAAACATTGGCCTTAGCATTGCAACAGGTAATTAATATTAAACTCATTATAAAATTGAAATTGAAATTATATATAATTATTTAAATTTAGGTTGGTTTTACTGCTCCACCACCAGATCCAACAACGGCATCCATAATAAGCGATTGGCTTGATACACATATCCCACGACAGGATGCGGATGAACGTCTGAGACGTTTGCAGAGGGATAAAGAATCACTTGCATTACAGTATCAAGCGCTAGTAGAACGTGTATCGGAACAAGCAGATAAAATTATTGAACTTGAAGGATTACTGACTGATAAAACTCAACAATTAAGTGTGAAAGAAGAACAATTACAACGCCAAATGCTGTCACGTTCCACATTGGAAACACAGAAACTTGAACTAATGAGTGCATTAAGTGAACTGAAGCTGCATCGTGCCGCATTAGAACGTGAAAATGTTGAACTGAAAGATGTTGAATTAAATCTAGCAAATTTGAGCACAAAAAGCGCACCGTATGGTAGTATGGGTAATTTAAATGAAGGTCGATATTTGTCTGGTGCTGCGCCTAAAACACCACCATCATCTCTTCGACATCAAATTCAACCGCAATTTCATAGCTTGCCACGTTCACACGTAACAAAAGTTAGCAAAAACACTGTTAATAACAACAACAACAATCGAACTATTGATGCGAATGCAAATTCTAAAAGAAACGTTGCATTTGCGTCTAACGAAAAAATACTTATTGAAGATAGCTTTGGTGGTGAAAATAAAGGAAGTGATGCAATGTATGGCAGTTTCATATCAAATACAAATTCAACGCCCTCACCCAATTTGCGTGAGCGTTCAGCAAAGGGGTTACGTAACATATTTGGTAAATTGCGTCGCAGTAATAGTGGAAATCTGGAGTTGCCTGCTTTAGAACAAGCTGAAGCAGAATTCAAACGTGGAGGTTCTCGTGCTACTGCAGGAGGTCGTATTGAATGGACAACGCAGACTTCACAACTATCTACTTCATCTAAAGGTTATGTAGATTGGACGCCACAAGAAGTTTGCAATTGGTTATGTGACTTGGGCTTAGGTTGTTATGAAGATGATTGCAAGTATGTACTTTCCATTTATGCAAATTTATTTAAATTATAATAAATCAAATTGTTAAAAAAAAATTTGTTACAGAAAATGGTTGAAATCAAATCCAACGGTTTGTTTTTTTACTGCTTCACCTGTTGATATCGAAAAAGAGTTAAACTTAAAATCTACATTACATCGTAAAAAAATTATGCTTGCAGTTGATTTATTAACAGGAAAAGAAGAAGATAGTTTGGGAATGAAAGCTGCCAATTTAGATGTTAGTTGGGTTATGCGTTGGTTAGATGATATTGGTTTGCCGCAATACAAAGATACGTTTCTTGCATCTAAGGTTGATGGTTGTATGCTACATCGTTTAACATTAGAAGATTTGGCTCAACTACAAGTAAGTTCTTGTTTACATATTGCATCACTCAGACGTGGTATACAATGCATGCGTGAAATGGAATGGAATCCCGAGTGCTTAATACGTCGTTCAACTGTAAATACAGCTAGTAATGATGCTGATGATAACACTGATGCTGAAATACAAGTGAATACCAATGAATGTGTTGCTTTGTGGACAGCACATCGTGTAATGGAATGGTTACGAGTTGCTGATTTATCTGAATATGCCCCAAACTTACGAGGAGCTGGTGTACATGGTGCCTTAATGCTTTATGAACCACGATTCAATGCTAATCTTTTGGCTGATTTGTTAAGTATACCGCCAAGTAAAACTCTATTAAGACGACATTTAGCTACACATTTTAAGGAATTACTTGGTCGAGATGTTATACAAATTAAACGAGATGCTGAAGCACAGCCAGGATATCAGTCTCTTACCATGACAGCTAAATTGAAACCACCAAAGAAAACACAGTTTTCACTAAAACGACGAAAAAGCTCAAAAAGCAATACGGAAGTCGAGTGGACAGATTATGTTTGTCCAATGTCGACTTTTTGCCTCGGAGAACAACAAAATTTTAATAGTTCAACTACATCTTCAACGTCGACAAATAATTCAAATTCGCTACATTCGAACTGATTTCAAATTTATAAAATTATATATTCACAATTAAATAAGAAGTTATATAAATTCGTATTTTTTACAAATATTTAGAAAATCGACCTTATTCAGTATCCGTAACTTGGGTATTAGAACAAAATGTAAATCCACTAATTATAATACCACACAATCTTAAAATAGTTTATACTAACTTCTCTTGTAATTAATTTAATATCTGTATTTGTTGCTTTGTTGACTTATGTTGCCAGTGAGTGTCAGTAGATTGTGCGTAGTTATCAATTTAAAAACAACGTGAACCAAATTATGTATATTATTTAAAATAAATGAAATAATTTATTACAGTTTGTTTTTACCGTAAATTTTTATTAACATTACAATTTACAAATATTTTGAAATTTTTTAATTATTTAAAATGAACTTAGATTGGTGTAAAATAATTTTGTGAAACTTATATTTATGTTTAATTAGTAAATTATTTTAACATTATTAAATATTGAATTATTTGATTATTTTATATTATTCACTTCATGCCCACCCTAATTAAGTACATCATCTATCCTAAAATTGAACAAACAAAAGAAGCTAATACACAATAGTGTCTTCCAAAATTTGTATATTTTGTATTTTTATATAAAACAAAATAACTAAAAAAATTATATTCAAAACATAACATAAGCAGACCAATTTTTTTCTAAAATAAGATAAAAATGTAATTGTATTAATTATTGAAACAATTGCTCAAAATTTATACAGTAATATATTGTTATTTAACTACTAAAAAAGCCCCTCAGACAAGCTGTACTGCCATTAGTATTAAAAATGTAGTACTAATATGTTGTCTAATAATCAAAATCAAAATCAAGAAACCTTTTGCTAACATAAGCATTAAAATGTTTACTAAATTGAAAAGTGTGTTATAAATTTGTACCCTGCATTTAGATAAAATAAATGTTTCGATAAAAAGTTATTTATTTGTTTTATTTTATACATATTTAACGGAATAAAGAATGATAATTACTTATACATTTCTTATGAAAACAAAAGGAATTTTTATATTTATACAGGGTTATACGTCTTATTGCTACAAAACTAAACTAAGATTCTAAGTAAATTTTTAAATATAATCATTGTACCTATCCTTTAGACCGACATACATAGAATTGGGAGTAGGGATGAACTGAGGATGGCTGTGGTTCAAATTGAAATCAAACCGAGTCCAGGTGGAGAAACCTGGCCATTCCAATGAGATGGATCATAAGGTCGATTGGACGGAAGTTTATGTGTGCAGTGGGACAAGATAACATATGGGTGATGACATGGGGGCAGAGCTCCACCTTGGACACATATTAGGAATAGAACTGCTTATGCTTGATAAGTAAGTGATAGCTATATCCTGATCTCAATTGTGATAGGACAGTTCTTTCTGTATTGAGGTGTCGTCTTTCTTATGTTACTGAGAAATTGAAGGCAGTGGCCTGTGTACATAGAGAGTGATACAAAATAGTGTACATAAACCTGCACCATTGCGTTACCCTACAAAAAAATCTGGTGGTGTCAAATTGCGTGATCTTGCCATTCACATCATCAAAACTTTGATACATATGCGTATGGAAAACTTCTTGGGTAACAAAGCTAAAACGGGAACACTTCCCGTGTGGCTGCAGTTTATGACATTGGTCAGTCAAAACTCCACATTTTCCAAATATTCCAAAAATATATTTTGGACCTTTATGTTTGGTTTACATTGTAATTCGCAGTGATGCAATTATAGAAAATATAAACGTTTCTGCTGAATTTACTACTACATTGGACCTCTTCCTCCAGTAGGGCATAGGGCCTCAATAATTTTTCTAAATCTGACACTAATTTGTGCTTTTCTATAGATGTCATTTCATGCATATCGTGCCTCAGCTTTATCGTTCTTCCCCACATATTCATGACATCATTTGTCTCAGTATGTAATCTATCCACTTCCACTTTCTCATTTTTATCTCAATTTGTGCTGTTTTTTGAGTCGTTAGGTTCAGCAGGAGTTTATTTCATATTTGATCTGGCCACCATATTTTGAGAATTCTACGTAAACACTTATTGACAAACACATGCATCTTTCTCTCTATATGTCTGGAGTGCCTCTATGTTTCATAGCCGTAGTACAACATAGATTTCACATTTGAGTTAAAGACTCACAGTTTGGTCTGCCTCCTGAGTTCAGAGGCAGACCAAAGCGATCGCGGATATCGCTTTGTTGATACGAGCATCAACATCTTCATCAGCTCCGCTCTTATTTGTTGCAATGATTCCCAGGTAGAATAAAGAGTATACGCATTCAATTTCTTCTCCACTATTTACAGGCAACCTTATATTTTGAACTGTATTTTAAGCTGATACATTTGCAGTTCTTGTGACAATTCTTCTCCAATTCCATTATCTTTCTTTTGTGAATGCTAAGGCTGTATGAGTGGGTTATGAATTAGTACTACGTGTAAGTTTATAGTCAGAATTTTTTAAATTTCTAAAAAAGCTTCAATCAATGTTTTAATTGTGGATTATCAGATATAATCAAAACACTATGAAACTTAAATGGAATTACAAAATCCGGATACTTTTTATGTAAAGGATATTGTAAGGAAATAATATTTTTTTTTTATTGCGCGTAAAATTAATTTGATCTGTGTTCCTCTTTAATTCAATACATAATATTTAGATTTCTTAAGTGCGCGACGTTTAATTTACATATTCTGTATATTTCTGAACTGGAGATTTAACAATTTTATATTAGTATACTATATGTTATTTTCTCGGGGATTGCCACCTTGACGTGATGAGGAGGCTCAGTAGTTACGATGAATCTTCGAGCGATGCCGGCGGTAGCTTGCTACTGGTAGGGCCTCCCTTGCCGGTAAGATCGAATGAGGAGTAATGAAGCTAAGCGCATTCCACAACGTAGCGTCGGTACTCATATTGAGCGGCTGCAAAAGGCGTCTGTTCTCCAGGTCAGGTGCGGCCTATTTAAAAGTGACCTGTCACTACGTGCAAAGCTTACAGGACTGACATTGCGCTTATAACCCATCGTCAGGGCTTTGCTCCCTTTTACTTTTCTGGATAAAACATGAGTCAAAATCCGATGATAATACAGTCTCCAAGTGGTACCCGTACTGATACGGCGAATCCACCTGCTTTGGCAGCACGCACAACGGATTTGGAGGTGCGAAACTCACGTTCAAACAGAATCAATGCGATAGGTACAACTGTAACCACTATGGCCCAATGTTCCCCTGGGTTACTGGATTGATTGATTGATATATTTTATTCCGATTTTGCGGTTTGAAATTCTATGTATTACAATATATATATATATACTGCAACTATATATGTTCAGATTTTTAGGACGGTAATAAATGTAAATGTATGTTTTATTTTATTTTAATGTTTCTTGGTTTCTTGCCCTAATTTTTCATGATAACTTAGATAGATGGAGAGGGAGAGAGAGTTCACATCCATCATCATTAAATGTAATAGTTTCAAAGCATTTTATGAAAAAGTAGATTTCATAACATTTCTAGTAGGATATCTTTTAAAGCTATTTTGATAGACATCGCATTGAGATAGAGATATAGTTAATATAAGAATTGTGGAAAATATTACGTATGTTCATGTTTAACAGAAATAAATATCTGCCTGTTAAACCCTATATATAGTTTATGTAGCGTGATTATATTATTAAACATAATTTTATTTATTGAGTATTGTGTTGTAGTTATATTTACAACAACTTAAAAGTTCATATTTATATATCTGTAGCGATTCGGATGAATCATTCCGTCAAATGCAGTATTCGTCATAAATAAGCTTCAGCTATTATCAATTTTGTATAGAGTGCGTGCTAAACATATTATTTCATGTATAAACTTATAATCTAAAATTTATATAGCATAATGTTTTATCTAGTGGATCTATTAATAGCTTGGTGAATTACCATACTTTTGAAAAACGAATATAATATACATATATACAGTTTGCAAATATTAGCAACTCTATTACGTGAATGCTCCAAATCATCTTCAAATTGTTACTTATGGAAAGACTAAGTGATTAAGTGTTTTATGAATTCATATGTATATGATGATTTTATGATAAAGATTTAAAACATTAATTTTAATATTAAAATTTGAAAATTCAAATATTAATTCTAGACTAATTTAAGTAATAAAAAATTTTACCAAACAACAACTTATTTGTAGGAATAATTACTCCTACAAATAAGGAGTAATTTTAGAACAAGAAAATATAATACACACTCAGTGATATAAATCGCTGAAGATTAGAACACTTTTTTTTATTATTATTAAATATTAAGCTATGAATGCACCCCGATCTAAAAGATCTATTGTGCGCCTAAGGCTCAACTAAAACAATTCTAGACTATTTAGAAATCTCGTAATTGCTGTGGGCTTGGATCAGTTGGTTAAGGAGCACTGACTCTGAGCTTCAAATTTGGCAGTGTACGAGTTCGATTCCTGGTACTTGCAGTCTCAAAAATAATTATTTACGAGTAATTAAATACAAGAGTTATTTCCAAGACCACTGATGATGAGTATTTGGCTATACTCGAAATAGCTGTATTAAAATAAAATAAAATGAATTTTTGTTGTTGTAGTTCACTACTGTTCCGTAAACATCTTTAATTATAAAAAAATAAAAATTCATTGTTTAAAATTGAGCAAAAGCTCTCAAAAATTATTAATTTAATTTTAGCTTTTCTTAATTATTAATATCTTTTAATCTTACACTATAGACTAGAAAATTTGATGTTACTATATTATATATATAACAATTAAATATCGAAAGGACGGGATGTGGTCTTACAATAGTGAGTATTTTAAATAAATATGATGAATATTTTTATAAATTGTGTTATATGTACTCATAAAATCTAAAATAACAAAAATTTGATAATTTGGATATAGAGACTCATTACAAAAGTTAATAAATTTATTAAAATGTTTTTTTTTAATATTTTAAATATTTTTCTTGTCTTGATTTAAGTTTTAAAAAAAATGATCAATTCGAGCATTGTGCCCTTACTTAACTTATTTAAAATTAATTTTAATTATATTACAATCTTTAAACAAAAACAAATCTTAAACATTATTATTATCCTTTGGCAGTGTCAACAAATAAATTATAGCAATATTATTGTAATATTATAATATTCAGTCAATTTTAGATTTACGTTTTATATAAACAATCATATATAGAACTTAGATTCTTAGTTCCACGTAGCCTCGATTTATAATTAACAATTTAATTTAATTCAAGAGCATTTAAATTTTTAGTATATCCTTGACTTTCCAACATTGTTTCAAGTGCAGATATATCTTCTGGATTGCAGTTCACATTTACGTTTTGAATTTTGTCAGCACCAACATGACTTTGATTTCTACTTAAAGTAGCAGTAATAGCCGCAGGATCAACTTGGCCTTGAACGCCTTCAGGTAAATAATCTTTCCAATTTCGAAATAAATAACGAGTAAACTTCTTTAACTGCCTAAATTTGCAATACGTTGCACCCTCCGCAGACTCCAACTGTTGTGTTTGTATTAAAAATCCTTTCTCTTTGAAGGTTTTTTCAAGCTTCTCACGCTGAGTAGATCTACGCGATTTTCTACGCCGTTCACTATGGTTGCGTTGCATGACACCGGACAGTGTCGTAGACTCATCATTCACCATGTGCGGTTGTACATCCCGTCTCACACCAATATTAGTTCCAGTCTTTTGATTTAAATTAACATTTTCTGTAGCTGCATTAAAGCAGGTCTGTTGCGTATTATTTGAGATCATATGAGATGTGGGCGTAGTTCGAGCTGCTGTTGCTGTTGCGTTGGGTAGGAGTATTGTTGAAGTAGGAGTAGAAGTTGGAGAGTCTGGTATTTGTAATAACTCATTACTTAAACCTGTTGATGGTGGTGGTACGTCGAGGCATATTTTTTCACCTGTAGCATTTAAAAATGCGCCAGCACAATTCACACCTGGCAATACACCGGATTGTTGAAGACTTTCACGTGGAAAGAACTCATAGCCACGCATAGATTTATCTCCGGTGCCATTATAATACCTATAATTTCCATCTGAATCAACGGAAAGCATTTTTTTCTCTTGAAGTGTAGGTTTTGGACCGCCAGTAAACTTAAACTTGCATATGCTAACCTCTGTTGGTGGGTTTGTTGCATTCTCAGCTGGCATAGGAGGAATAAAAATAGCTGAACGCTTACGTTTTTGTGGTGCCATTTGTGAGAGAGGTGTCGCTGAGCTCGCTGTTGTTGTATTCGTTGCAACTGAGTTTTCTGATTTTACTGAAGAGGGTGTAGACATTTGTTCTGGATAATCTATAGTTGTGTTACAATTGTTAGAGAGCACGGGTGCTTGTTTTTCAAGTTTCGGGGTAAGAAACATATTACTCGGAATTGGTATTTTTAATGACAGTTGATTATCTTTCTCAATAGTTTCGATTGGTAAGCCAAACGCTTGGCCGTTACCACTTTCCAAGAGTTTTTGATAATAATAACTCATCGGGTGCAATAAATTATTTGTATCTATGATATTACCATTCGTGTGATTAGTGTTATCGGCATCTACAGGCTCTTGCTTAAAAACTGGTTTCGATTCACCAAATTCCGGTAATAATATTTTCATATTAGCTGCTAATAGTGTATCTGTAAGGTTGTCAGTGGATGTTGTAATAGGCGTTGCACTGTTTGAGTTAGTGTCGGATGCACAAGCTTCGTCTTCATCTTCACTAGATATGGAGTACATATCAGTGCATTGATCTCGCATACACAAATTTAATGGTTCTTCCGCAGAAGTGACTGGTAGCGTGGTTTTCATGGTTTCTCTCATAGTTTCAGTTTTAATAACTGCTTTTGGTGTACCAGGTACAATAGTACCGTAGTTTTTGTAGATAAGATGACATATGTCAGCCTTTTTAGGTTTACGTCCTCTACGTGGCTTAGAATTATCCAACGTTATTTCACCCATATAGGGAAGGTCTTTATAGTTTTGGACACGTTTCGCAGTAGAATTAGGCGAGTTAGGGTTCGAGGGTTTTGATGTATTATTTTCAGTATTTGCATGGTAAGTTCTTGTTGGTGAGAATGAATTATAATTAGTGGTGTTGACAGAAGCGCTGAACATGGGTTTTATAGCAGTTTGTTCATGTGTATTAGCAAATTTATTATTATTGTTGTCATCATGATGAATATCGATGGTAAGTTGAGGGATAGGCTGTACTCGCTGTTTATCAGCTTCCATCTGAGTCTGTTGTTGTTGTTGTTTTTGGTGCTGTTGTTGCTGTTGTGTTGCTGAACGTTGCAGTTCTGCAATTTTTTGCAACCAACTACGCACATTTTCATGTGCACTTTTTTGTGGTGGTAACTTTGTACCCTGCGTCAGCTTAACCACTCTAGTTTCTTTAGGTTGTGCATCTTTCGTTTGTTTTGTTGCTTTTTTTGCAAATTGTCGTTCAGTAGCTTCATAATGGCTAAGATATTCCGGAGGTAGGGCCTGATGATGGAAACGTAGTTTTACAGCGCCTTTCTTTTTAGGCTTTGCTGTGCGTGTATTTCTACTATTACTTAATGTGGATGTCGATCCTATTGTAGTTGTCGCTTGTGTGTTAGTCTGCTTCTGTTGTTGTGCACTCATTAGTCCGGCTTTAACTTTAAGTTGCTGTTTTGTTAAGAGACTGCAGCCATTTTGCGGACGTTGTTTTTCTTGTATCGGTTTTGGTAAAATTTTACGTTGTATTGTAATGGGCGGAACTTGGAGTTGTTGTTTCTGTTCTAATTGTAGTTGTTGCTGTTGTTTTTGTTTATGTGTTACGGCTATAAGCGTTCTAAATTCAGCTGGATGATCATCGTCATATGTAATTTCATCAGCAACACTAGATATAAGTGGGTCATCGGAACTTTGTAATAATAATTTTTTATGGACGTTCTCAGTTTTCAAGCTATGACGTTGTTGTAAATATTTCATACGGGATTCGTGAGACTGTTGCCATGTTGCAGTATGCACGGGAAAGAGATCAACGCTATTATTGTCTTCGAGTTTAATATCACAACTTAAAGCTGCCTCAAAGTTGTTTAAGCTGTCGACAACTGTGTGAGGTTTATTAAAGAAGTTAACGGAATTGTTGCCTTGTATGGTTGGACACATTTCTTTCTCATAACCATTTCTTAAACCTCCATGCTGGAGTACATAGTCATCACGAACGGCTTCTTGCATACTACTGCCGCCAACTGTAATTATAGAAAAAACAAATTTAAATAATTTTCAATGTATTGATACATTTAATTTTCATTGTATCCCTAAATATGACTGTAGACTATAGTCAAATATATATAATATAATATAATATAATATAATATAATATAATATAATATAATATAATATAATATAATATAATATAATATAATATAATATAATATGATATAATATATAATATGTATAATAAAATATGTAATATGTATTATAAAACATGTAATATGTATAGTAAAATATGTAATATGTATAATATAATATATAATATCTATAATATAATATATAATATCTATAATATAATATGTATAATAAAATATATAATATGTATAATATAATATATATAATGTAATATGTAATATATAATATATATAATGTAATATGTAATATATAATATATATAATGTAATATGTAATATTATAATATATATAATATAATATGTAATATATATAATATATATAATATAATATATATAATATAATATATATAATATAATATATATAATATAATATATATAATATAATATATATAATATAATATATATAATACTAATATATGTATATAATATATATATATAATATATATATATTTTAATAATAGATAACATTATATTATTATAATAATATTATAACATATATTATATAAGTATAATTGAATATATTAATATAATAATCTATATATAATATTAATATAATATTATCTATATAATATATATATTATATATAATATAAATTATATAATATAATTAATATAAATATAATATAATATATTAATATAAATATATATAATATAATATAATATTATATAATATACAATATAATATAATTTACAATATAATATACAATATAATATATAATATAATATAATATAATAAAATCTTATAATATAATATAAAATAATATATATTATATGGTATGGTATATTATATTATACCATATAAAAAAAGTAGTATAATATAAAAAGTGTTATAATATAATAATAATACGATGTCATACATAAAACAATATTTATAAAGTAATATAATATATAAAATAATATATATAAAGTAATAAAATATATATCATAATATAATGTAATACATAAAATAATGAAATGTAATGTATAATATATAAAATAATATAATATATTATAATATAATATAATATAATATAATATAATATAATATAATATAATATAATATAATATAATATAATATAATATAATATAATATAATATAATATCATATATAATAGATATTCTTTTCAAAGATACTTTAAAAAGTTGTGTATTCTTTAAAATTGACTTATTAAAAATATATATGTGAATAACTCAAGCCATTAGATAAAAAGGCAGAAGAAGAATTTTTTAACGGTTTGGTTGGATTTTTCCAGTGGACTATTCAGCTGATTATCGATTTAGCTTCGAAGTATATAGTGGCTAATATATCAACTGCTTTTACCCACGATGAAAAATGTCATCCACATAATTTAACTTTGACGTACTGGACCAATAACAAATTACTATTAAAATCATTGCCACAGCAGTATAGTGTATTACGATCCATCAATATCCATCGGTTATTTTAAGTAACTGTTTTATTTTACTCTATTGGCACACAAATTATCGCACATCCTCGAAACAGCGTTGTATGATCAGCCAAATTTTAATACACAAATTAAATTTTTGTTATTATTTCTTCATTACTGTTCGAACTCTTCTAGTTTCTTTTGTTTTTATCATAAGACGCGTTACATTCTACACAAAAAAAAAATCAACCTTAGAATAAATATTTTTTACTATTAAATTGGCTATATTTTAGATGTGCGGTTGGAATTAATACTTAAGAATACTTTACAGTATATCACATGATGATTTTTCATTACCAATTTTTTACATTGCATTACTAGTTTTTTACATCACAATCGTTGTATATTATTGTTTCACAGTTGCAAATATTAGGGCATAATCATCTTAAGTGATTGCGATATCGATACATCTTAATCTTAATAATCCAAATGGAAACTCTAAGTAAATCTTTTAATCGTAATTTAATTTTTTTGCTGAAAGACAACTTTCAACTAGCTGTTAATAATATAAATCGTACTCAACTGACAAAACGTTCTGAATAAGAAAAACTAGGATAATGGTTTAGTAAAATTGTCAGCTGGGAACTGACAATACTAATCTGTTGACAATGTTTATAGTAGAAATGGTGATCATCGTATGTGTTCTTAAAGTATAATTGATCAATTTTTACAATTTTATAATTTTAATTTACATTTAGTTATATTTACTGTTTATAAAACTTGAATCAAGATCTATATAGATATATAAATAATTATTTTATTTTTTCCTAATTAATTTATTATATTTATTTTTAAAAAATGCTTGCATTTACAATTAAATACTTATCATAAACAAACGTAATTACAAACAAAATATTAATTTATTTACAAATTTAATTATTTAATAATGGTCAGCCAAAAATTCAATTAATTAAAATAATTTAAAAAATAAATTTTTGTTGTTGTTTCACTTCTGTTCGAAAACCTCTTTATTATTTAATAATACGTTTGAAATTTCGTAAACAGAAATTGTCACTCATACGTCACGAGCTTAAATAAAAAACCACTGCTAATGTACTTTAATATTGATCACTTGATAAAATTATAATTATTATATGAAATCTATTTACTATTTTACTTTATATTAATAATTGTTTATTATTTAAAACTGAAGCACAACACGCAATTTTTTTAATTTTATATTCAAAAGTGCAAAGTCGCATTGCAAGAGTATTAACAGCAGCTGTTACAAAGAGAGTGAGAGTGAGAGAGAGAGAAAGAAAAGAGAAGAATCATGCAAGAGATTTAAATTTTTCATGTTATTACCCGTAAATGAAAATTCCGGTAGCATATTTTTATTCAAAATTTTTTAAATTGTGTGGATTCACTAAAAATTTTTTTAAAATTTGTGGTTATAAGCTGCCGGCACATAAAATTGAATTCTCTTCCCGCTCTTTTTTCAAAGCAAATTTTAAAGAAATACAATTGTTGTTATAGGCTTTGGTCTATGCTCTTTCTTCACAGCTATTTTCTCGTATGCCCGATGTTCGCACGTAATACAACGAATTAGCTTTTGCATGAAATTCGATGCCCTTCCTTTTGCAAAAATTACCATATACGGAATGAAAACTTTTTTTTTCATAAAACTTTGAAGAATGCAGGGGCTTTAATTCGTATGTCCATTAATAGCACAATATATCCACGTTATTAAGACAGTTATAATTTAAAAATTTTTACTAAGAATGATCACCAAGATCCATTAAATAATATTGTTTCAAGTTTAAGTTTTTTTTAAAAATTAATATCTTAGTATTATTCCGTTAAACTTTAAGCTTTTATTTAGTTTATTTCACTAATATAAGTATTAAACTTATATTATATATGTTTGGGTATATCACCTGCCTTTTCACGTTTTCTTCGTATTATTTTGTTTTTTTTGTTTAATTATTTTAACTGCGCGCGTACATGTTGACATCTAAATCGCAACTAAAATTACCAAAAGAATTTTCCCATATCCACCTTAGATGGTCGTCCACCGCATTTTCAGTTTCGTTTCTTTTAATTGTATTAATTTACGCGGCATTTACTCTCTACATTCTACATTCCAATTATAAAGATTTTCCTCATTTCACTTAATTTCGCTTAAAATGTATGCATATGTTTCTTGTTCAATTTTAGAATATCCAACTTGTTAACACTAAATGTGGTCTTCGTCTCACGTACATTTAAATATTTCGGATATTCGGCAAAGTTGACAATGTGGACAATGAAATTGTTGCTGCATTCTGATAAAATATAGTCAAAAAAGTGTTTGAAGAAATCATAACGATGCTCTCCAATAATTTGTAAACGAAAGATCTCATACATCTTCTCACTTTGCGTACTCTTCTTTTTCAGAAGTGCGTACCAATCGTAATATAGAAAAACTATTGTATTAGTATTTAATAGAAATCAGTTTAATTTTTGCCTTGTCATGGCAACCTAGTTTTTGCTCCCACCCATCACTTTCGTCCATATGCAACATTGAAAAAAGTGTCTGAAAAATGTTCAACACTCTCTCACTCTCTTTTTGCATTATACTCAATAGGGAAATTGATTTGGCGTAGTCACTACAAAAAATATGCGAGTTCATAATAGCTTACACGTTGATCCTCTTGAATACGGTGGCGTGTGATCGGAGTGTGTCTATAAATTCACGATCGCCGGCATATACCTTATATACCATACGAGTATAAAGCTTATGACACACATTTTTCTTATGCTAGTGTATTTTAGAAGTGGTTTTATAGTTTATTTTTGAAACAACGTGTTTTGTTTCATACAAAGAGTATTTGAAAATTAGTTTTGCCTATATTCTGATTTTATTTAAAAATAGCTTGAACAAATGTTTCAAAATTAACTAAATTTTAGGAAAATTGATATCAGTTTCAACTTTTGATAAGTCTTCTTGCACTGTGGAGTATGCAGTTGATTTCTTTTTTTTAATAGACTAACAAATTTTTAAAGATGTACATGCAAGATGTTAAATAATTAATATATTAAATATATAATTAAATACATATATTTAAATAACATTAAATATTTATATATCTTTATATATATAATTCTTCTGTACGTGTGTTGACAGCGAACTCCTCCTAAACGGCTGAACCGATTTTGATGAAATTTTTTGTGTGTGTTCAAGTGGATTCAAGGATGGTTTAGATTCATAATTTGGTTCACTGGATAATGTTTGTTTAATTATTACACAGTTTTTTGGTATCCATATACATTTATATTAGACATTTAAAATTTATTCATGCTTACTTTGATTTGTTTAAAAAGTTTAAAGTTCAACTATCCTATTGAATTTTTGAATTCGCTGGATTTACCAGGAATGCCACCACATAACTTAAGATTAAAAATTGGCTCACCTATAATTTAAATGAACCTAAGCTATGCAACGGCACAAGATTAGTCATGAAAAAAATTATGGGCAATGTACTTGAAGCTACAATTTTGAATGGCAAATTTGAAGGTTAAGCTGTTCTCCGGCCACGAACTCTAATGATCCCTTCAGACTCACCTATTCCATTCAGACATCTGCAATTTCCAATTCGCTTGGCATTTGTCATGACTATTAATAAGTCACAAAGTCAAACAATGTCGATTTATGGGATAGATCTAGAAAATCAGGTCTTTTCACATGACCAATTATATGTGGCGTGTTCTCGCGTTGGAAAACAGTCAAGTTTATTCATTTATACTCCTCAAGAATTGACAAAAACTATTGTTCATCAACTCGCATTAAGATGAAATTAAACAAACATTATTGATTATTACGAATTGTTTTTAGAAAAATTGATGTTATTTCAAAATAAAGAATAACAAAATTATTACATTATTTGTCTTTCATTTCTTACTTTGTTTAATATCTTAATCGGTTAGTATATCATGCAGGACTACATCTGTCGGATCCGCTAGTATAATATAAATATATTTAATTTTAACGACGTTAAGTAAATATATTAAATATATATATTTAAATATATTAAGCATTTATATATACAATATAAATAATAAAATATATTCAACTCTTTTTATACTTATATATTATAAATATATTCAACGAAACATGTTATAATTTGGGAAAAAATATTTCTGAAGAACTATATAATATATAATTTTAGTCAAAATTGAAAATTCTTTTTATTTCATAAATAATTCTTGTTATAGGTATGCAATTTTTACTCATTTTATTTTATTTTAACATTTTAAATAATTGTATGCATTATTGCTTAAATTTATAATAAGAACAACACATAATAGTTAAGTGAATTTATATAGCCGTGATTTATGCGTTATTTCTAAAAATGTACCTCAAATTCAATTGTTGTTTATAAATAAGCAACAATAATTGAGACCCAAAATTTCCATAAAGCGCGTATAACACATGAGAATTTTTTGTCAAATTTTTTTGTCGTCGCTTGCTATTACACATCAAAACAGTCGACATTATTTTGAACATGTTTCAGCAAAAAAAAAACAACAATATACTACAAAATAAAATGATTGAAATTTTGCATGTAAGTCGATAAAAATCCGATTGTAAACGAAGATCAATTTTAAGGTAAAATCAATATTTTTTAATTTTCATCAAACTTTTTTGTCAAATTTGACACAAATTTCGCATTTCACAAAAAAGTTCGGTAAAAAATGCTCATGTGTAATACGCGCTTAATGCAAATTAAGTGTACATTGGCGTCGTGTGTTTTCACACCAGTTCAAAAACAGACTATATACAGACTATATATACTGTCTGTTCCAGATTTTCAGATAAGTCAAAAAAAATATAACTAATTAACAATAAAAACTTTAACTATAAAAATTTATCATTCTTTTCTATTCAAAGATTGATTTCTGTTTTTTGAATACTTTTAGTTATAAACAATTTTATTAATTTAAATATTAATCTATTTTTCATAATTTATTATAGCCAAATAAAGAATCGACTAAAATCATTATTGTTTTATTGTAACATTCTATCTGCATATTTTTTTTTTTGTGCTCAACATTCCAGCTTTTGGAGTTTGGTAACTGTCACGGCGTTACAAAGCCATGCACTCAGTATATGGTGGCTGATGTTTTGAAGTCCCCAACTTGAAATACAATCTTATAGCCGTCTCTGACTATACGGCTATAAGATTTTTCCATAGTTTCTAAATTTTTACCGATACACATTTGCAACCACAAAACTTTTCTTCTTGATGAATTTCGCCCTCTTTTGTTAAGATATATGAAAGGTCGAACACCGTTTTTTGAATTGCTTTTGGAAAGTTAAATAACTGGCATATGTAAGAAGTGGTCAGTTTATTTCAATAACACCAATAAGGTAAAGTTCTGCAAGTCACATCTTTCTGGAATTTTTCTGGGATGTGAATTGCTGAAATAAAATATATCACATTTGCAAAATATAAAAAAGACACTGAAGTAGACACACGTGTTTGGGCAGGAGTTTTTTTTTATTAAAATGAACAAACTATAGTAATGTTATATAGAATCAAAATTATCAGCAGCATATCGGTATTTAATAATCGACCTATGAATTGATTGATTAGAGATAATCAATACAAAATTCGTTTAAAATAAACTCATCAACTTATTAAAAAGCCGTCATCGTTAGAAAGATAAGTGATCCGTTCATGAGTACTTTTAAGCTATTCTAATATTGAGTACGGAACTGTATTCTTTTCTAATATTGAGAAAGAGACTGTAAAGAGGCTGTGTGTTTTTGGAATTCAAATTTATGATGTATTGTATGTTATGGTCAGCCAAAAATTCAATTAATCAAAATAATATTAAAAAAATTTTTTATTGTTATAGTACACTCTTTTTCGAAACCTCTCTACAAATATTTATTATTTAAGGATCAAAATTTTATGATTTTTAATATATTGTTTTTACAGGTTAATTGGTCAATGTTTAATTATTATTAAAAATAAAAATAAGAAAAAAACAATAAATTATTTCACAATAATTTTTATTTGATTAATATTTCGACTTTAGTCTAAAGTCAACATCAGATTTTTTTTTCAATAAGAACGTCAAAAAAAATATTTATCGGCAAGCTTCACAGTAGTGTGATTCGTATACATAATTTTACAAATAATATTAAAAGAGTCATCAGTTTAAACTGCAACATAATACAACAACCATTATACGAGGGTGGTTTGATAAGTCAGTGACTTTTTGAATTTCCCGCGCAGTTACTCCAAATGCACCAGTGCTACTGTCAGCTGTAATCTACCAGTGGGCAACTTTTTAATTTTGAGCAAGCTACGTCGTTCAGTTGGTGTTTGATAGCCGTTAAAAACAGACAACCTCGTGAATTTTTATGAAAATGGAAAAAAGTGAATTTCGCCATTTCTTTAGGTTTGGAAATAGAAAATAATCGCAGGGGGCTAAATCTGGGGAATATGCTGGATGGGGTAGCAGTTCGTATCCCAATGCTTAATCAGCACACGAAATTCTGCATTGAACGGCTATCAAACACCAACTGAACGACGTAGCTTGGTCAAAATTAGAAAGTTGCCCACTGGTAGATTACAGCTGATGGCAGCACTTTTACTTTTGGAGTAACTGGGCGGGAAATTCAAAAAGTCACTGACTTATCAAACCGCCCTCGTATATATTAGCAAAATCATAGGGGCAGATTATAAGTAATGACTTCATTAATCTACACTACAGATTACACATTCGTAATTATCTCTGTTTGGAAATTCCTTGAGATAATACATTGCCTAATCCCAATTAAACTTTATTTCATTTGAAACGTAATACAAAAAAGCATAACTTTATTTGCTAGTGAATAATAATATATAATAATAATTTTTTATTAAATTTTTTAAAATTAAAGTTATTTGGTTAGAGTATTTATTACATTTGTAAATATATAAATAAATATATAAATATTTTCTTAAAAACAATTGAGGTTACTTTAGAACAATGTGACTGCAAATATTAAAAAACCAAACAAAAATAAATTAAATTAAATAAAAATTGAATCTGAAACACTTTACCAAAAAGAAATATAAAAACTATAAATAATCACATCAAAAGATGCCAAAAATAAACAAACATATTAGTTTGCCCACTTGTTTGAATGATCCTAACATGAATGTGACATTAAGAATGTTCAGAAGAAGAAACAAAGTCGATTTCTAATTCTCAAACGCCTTCCACACCACGATACCCGAAGAGAACAAATGACCATGAGACCCATTTTAAGAGAAAATGCCTGTGAAAAACCAAAACATCGGATAAACATGAAAATTTATGGGAGAAGAGAGAGTTTATTTTGTTTTTTGTTTTTGGGAAAAATAATTTTTCATATCACAAACAAGAGTTCTTGAAAACTTTTAAAGTTTACTACTGCAGACACAATTTTTGAGTATTCCTGTTTTTATTTTTCTTAATTTGGAACACACGAAAATAACTAAAGAAATTTGATCGAATTGCCTAAATTTGGTGCAAACTTTTAAATTCAGAGACCAGAGAAGATCTATTATTAATTTCGAAAAAGAGCGAACCACATTAATTCACAACGATTATTGTTGTCGTTTTAGATAAAGTGTATCCAGATACTTTTACACCTTTACAATTTTTTTTATTTTAGCGGGCGAAAAGCTTTACATATTCAATTTGTATTTACACATAATGTGCAAGGAATAAATAACATTTCCTACTCTATTTTATTTTTAGAGTCCATGTTTTTTACAGTTAAAACGTAGCATATCTGCGGTATTGATGATTTGTTCTATTTTTCTTGTTCGATATGCGATTTGTTCTATATATTATGTTTTTCTTATTCATAATTTAAAAAAAAAATGATATATTATTAATTTTTATCTTATAATATTTTACATAAACAATATTTAAACTTTAAAACTAGCAAATGTAATCCCTATTATTATATTTGTATTATTTAATAATAATATATGGTCTACCATAGGCTTCAACTAATGGTCGAAGCTTCAATACACAGATTCTATACACAGATAGATTTCTTGCAAAATAATTACCTGTTATTTACTAACATTTTTTTGTATTACTTAAAATTGTTCGCTGAAAAATATAAGACTATTTTTGGTGGTTATTTCTATCCTATATAATAATATAGTGAACCACCCATTTTATGCATTTGTCGATTTCATCTGCCTATATTTGCCATAACTTTCTGTTCAAGTTTTATTTAATTACCCTAAAAACTGAAAGAGTGATTTGTGTATTGAGAGAAGAACTAAAATACAAAATATACGATAAGTTGAGTATGTACACTTGTAAATCAATTTGTCTTGTCGTATAAAGATATAATTTATATGATCTTTAAAGTTTTCGTCACTTCGTTACAAAAAACTTGACAAATATAATAAACCCTGTATATACCATACACTAATACCCCGATTTGAGTGCTTTACAATTAAAGGACCGACAAAATGTGGCACAAATCGAATCACGTTAAAATATTATAAATTTTGACCACTTGTTGATGGCGAATTACCTTTTAACTCATTGAATATCGACAGAGCCTTATTCTGAATTAACATTTAGCTCAATGGCATTCTTCTTTGATTCTGATTTTCTATCCAAATGGATACGAGGCCCTCCATTTTTATAATTAATGGACTTTCAGTTTTTGTAAATTGTTTGGCCTGCAAATATGTGACACCTTTTCCATAGTCCTTTATCTTATCCGCATAACGATAACAAATTCTTTTTACAGTAGTTGAAGCTAAATATAGAATTCTCAAAATGTCAGCAGGTTGATACGTCATATAAGTCACGCTTGACTGTCATCAAATCGTTATTCAGACGCTAAATTGTTAACCAATTAATTTCACAGTAAGGCTCCGATATGTAAAACTTAATGATTAAATAGATTATTGAGCGTTTATCCACAAAAACAATAATAGAATATTGGAAATCTAATTAATATGTTCTGATAGATGAAAATAATCCACGAATTCTTTCATCTCTCACATGGAGACTTTTTTGTTTCGATAGCATCAGGTTTGGTGGTTTTGTAAAACTAAAGAAAGAAGAGTTTCGCGTTATGACTAGAAACAACTTAATGACAAAAACATATTTTTGAAATGAGAGCTTGACAAGCAATATGAAGGCTTTCTATTGTCGTAGGACTGGTTTAACTGAGAACTGAGAATGAGATAAATGATCTAGTGATAAAAGATTTATAAATAAAAGTGCGCAAGATCTCTGATGTAAATGCTATCAATACAAAAACTATTTTGTAATAGTATTTATATACATATGTGAAAAATATATTACTTATAGTTTACCGAGTCTAGTTGTAATACAAAAGATAACATAATCAAATAAGGTAACAACTGTAGATTTTGTGAATACAATCCTTGTTCTAGTTATATATATATTGACGCTGATATAGTAAAAATTTTAAATTAACTCATTTATAATATTTTGAGGGACCATTTGCATACGAACTGAAACTGAAGTAAGAAAGATAGCAGTGTTTGAAAGGAAAAGACTCAGAAAAATTATTGGCCCCGTGAAAGTAAACGGGAAGTATCGCATAAAATACAACCAGAAGCTAGAACAGCTAGCTGAAGGTGATACAATCAACAAATTTATGAAGAGCAGCGATAAGATGGGTTGAACATGTTATAAGAATGCCGGATATGAGAGTATCGCTTAAGATTTATGAAAACTAAGTAGGAACCAACAGGATACGATGGATAGACAGTGTACAGCAGCACTTAGAAGAAATGGACATAACAAATTAGCAAACAAAAACAAAAAATAGAGAAGAATGGAAGAATGTTATTAAACAGGCTTAGGTCCTACATGGCCTGTATGGTCACGGATGATGATGATGATTTGCATAAGACAAAAATCATTAGTGCCGCGTTTATGTATTTCAAAAATGATAGTTCCACCAACAGAGAGTTATAGTTTCTGTTATGTGGAATGCACATGCCTTATTAATAATATTATAGAAGGAAATATGATGTGACAATGTACCAGCTCATTCTCTAGCAATTCCAATAGTAAAATTGTTCGAGTTACAGTAAGAGTTTTTACCACATCGACTGTATTTACCAGATTTGGCACCATCTATTTTTTTTTCAAATTTATGAAATAGTTGAATCATCAAATGTAAATATATGAATATTTGTCATAAATTTATTGCACTTATTGTGTATTACAAGTTCGTTACAAAAAGTGTACGTTCAGTACAAAAATGTGTTTTTTACATATAAAATTTTACTTCTATCTTTGAGCTATCCTAATATATACTAGGAGTTTAATGCAAAATTAAAAAACATATTATTAATTATGACGTTTCATGCGTAATAGTCAACAGATAAACTGTCGTAAATACTATAGAGAAAGCAATCTCATCATTGTACATAATACTTTTCATAAAAACTTGATCCTTAATAACTGCTATATCCGATAGTTGCTTTCCTAAAAGATTCATAACTTATTAACGTCATACAACATTATTATAAAATGGGTTTTGTGATACATTTGATTAAAGAATTAAGTTTAATAAATGTCTGTCTTGGGGCATATGTGTGGAAAAAAACGTAATTATGTTTTAAGTATGTTTTAATAACTTCAAATTTAAAGTGGGATAAAGAAAACGACGTACATCTAAGTGTATTGAAAACTCATATAACCAATAAAATTACTGTCATTGCTGTAAGCATGATCATATGATCATCTTGATCAATGCTTAACGAAAGCTTGATGGAAATATATTCATAAAATGAGTGGATTGAAATTCAAATACTATAAATAAATCCTCTATCGAAAATTAAAGCGGAAAATGCTATTAAATCATCAATATTTATATTCCTGGAGTTAAAGAAAACAGTCTGATTCCAATTGATATATCTTATACTTTAAGAGAAGTAGTAAGAGTACTCCGAAAAAATAAATAAATCTGCATAAATGTATATCTGGTTTATTTAAAAAAGTTTTTTATTTATATGCTCAATATGAATTAATTATAAACAATTTTAATTAATAAATTTATATATATTATTATTTTGCAATTATTTTATCATTATTTTAGCTTCATATTTTTACTATCGATAAGTAGAAGTAGATAAGTAACATAGTACTCTGTAGAAGCAACTGCTTGGGTTTGCTACAGGGTTCGTATTTCACTCATGAGCAGCTCAGGCTCACGAGCGTGAGCCCATTTATAACTTAATGGCGGCTCTTGCTCGTGAGCGTGAGCTCGTAATTGGGCTCGCTCATGAGCGTGACCCATCGTATGAAAAGAGTTTTTTGCCGGCTCATGAGCCGTGAGCAGAATGAGCCAAAATGAGCCGCTCGTGGGTACACAATTACGAACTCTGGTTTGCATTGTTAAAGTTACCAAGAAAATACAGTATAAAACTTTAAATGTTATTAATTAATAAATTAATATATTTTTAGTGGAACCAACTAATTGTATTATTCCTAAATACTATGAAATCTTTTGAGGATTACAATGAATAGAATTAAATAATGGAACTTAAATAGTTGCATATGAATGTCAAGAATTTAAAAAACAACATTTGAATGTAATACAGGCATGTAACTGGCGGGGAGCTTGAGGAGCTGAAGTCACAACTCTCAAAATAAATCAACTATAATTATACACATATATATCCATTATTAATTAGCATTAATTGTTTAATAAAATAAGTTTTTTTTTAAATTAGAAAAATATGAATTTCTGACTATAGACCTGATGGAATGTAAAATCGTCTACTTATATCTAAAAATTATTTAGAAATAGAAATCCATTTTTTTTCAGCATTAATTAAGACAATTTTTTTTTTAAATTACAATAATTTGAAAACCCCTGAAATAGATTTACAAAATATTTACAAATAGGTAGATGTATAATATACGAAGTTGGCCGCACATTCATACGTTGCATACACGGTTGCCACTTGAAAATTTTTTTCTGTACCAAAATTGGTTTAAAAAGGTACCATTTCTGTAAAAAAAGGTCCAAAATTTTTCTATTGTCTTTTTATAAGAAAATACAATTTATATAAAATGTACAAAAAGTATAAAACAATACAATATCCACAATAAAGTTGGGTCGCCGAAAATGTACCATTTTTTGAACATGAGTACCAGAGTACCAAACGGAAAAAAAGTACCAATTTTGGTACTAAAGTACCATAAGTGGCAACCGTGGTTCCAAATAAAAAAAA
>NC_051846.1:73822727-73828382 GCF_002237135.1 Teleopsis dalmanni | reverse complement strand
AAGATAGTAGGTTCCAAAAACGGTTGGGTCTACATCCCGGCACCACTTGTCAGTTTCAATAACCAAGTACTGTTCACCACCCCCCGTGTAATTCACCAGGGATTACACAAGCAGCCACCCACAGTCTACAACAACAACATTCAAGATAGTACATATACTCTTTAAATGGAGTAATAAATATTACCTCGTAATGTGTATATTGCGTTTTAATAATTTATATTGAATATAAATACATTGCAATAATAATAATAAATACAATGTAAATACACCAAGGAAATAATAATAAATAATATATAAACATAAACAATGTAAATAATTACTTAGTATGAAAGGCACTAAAAAGAGATTAATATATATATATAGAAATAAACAAAAATCTCTACTTACATCAGCTTCTTTACATGATGACCCCAAGCTTTGCATTGTGCCAGTAAATCCTTTCGAACATAAAATAATTCACCGACGACATTCAAGCTTTCGAAATTAAAATTATTTAATATCTGAAATTGTATATTAATTAGATGGATAGTTTGCTAAGCTCAGTATTAATATACAAAATTAGTGTACTTTGAAGATACACGATAAATGATATAGCTGATATCAATGTGCAATTTTTTTTTGGCAAAAATTTACAACATTTCGTAGTTCAATTAGTTTTATAAAATTTGTTGCAGATTTTTTTTCTAAATATCCTCGTTGAATAACCAATTTAAATAAAATTGCATTGCGCTTTTCTAGACGCTGACTTAATGCTTCGAATTATTTTTTAATTCTTTGAGGCGGTGGTGTAAATGTGGGAAATACATATCGCTGATAAACATTAATGCTTGTGGTCATAATCCAACTTATACATATATTTAATAAAATTTTTACATTTTTAATTGCAAACAGTGTAGCAGGTGATTTTATTGTCCTTGAAGCGTTTACTACGCTTAGTTGTAGCAATATCGGTTGAAGACTTAAATATTGTTGATGCTTTATTTAAGTTTCAGTTGATGTTTACTTTGTCTGGAAAAGTTGGGGGAGCTTCACAACTAATTATGTTTTGATAAACAAAATTTTAATTTTGCGTTATTTTCCTTGGTCTCGTAAGTTATCCAATTGTATTTATATATTATTCCAATGTATTTATATTCAATATAAATTATTGTATTAAAAAACGAATGATACACATTACGCAGGTAATATTATAACTCCATTTTTAAGAGATATGTAACTATCTTGATGTTGATTGTTGTAACTGTGGGGTGGCTGCATTGTGTAATCCCTGGTGGAATTTACACGGGGAGTGGATGAACCGTTACTTGAGTTATTGAAAACTGACAAGTGGTGCCGGGAGTAGGACCCAACCGTTCTTTTGGAACCTACTATGTCTCTTAATGTGTATGTGAACAACACTTTAAAAAAATGTTTTTAGATATATAAAAACTTCTGTTTTTAAAAATAAATTACGCCATATGGAACTAAATTAAAATGTAAAAGAATATATTATTTTAATATCTTTAAATTGTTTATATAAGTCTTATTCAGCTATATTAATAAATATAAAATTTTACTTAACTTAAACAAATTTATCCCAACAAACAAATTTATTCACTATTTGCTACGTTTTGTATTTCAGTTATATTGTTATGAACATCATAATTTAACGCACATATAAAAGTTCAGTATCAAATTAAATTATCGGGAAAGATTTTAAATACGTTTTACATGACATTAATCAATCTAATTCCATCTTATTTGTAGACTCATATCTGTTTGCTACATGTTAGTATAACAAATATATAAATTGTTGTTATTCTTACATACATAGTAGGGTTATCTGAAATGCTTTCTATTTATAGATATATATATATATATATATAAAAATTTTCCTTGGCTTAGTTAAAAAAGTTAATCTATAAAACGTGTTACAAATATTCAATCGACATAGTAAAACTTTTTAATTATATTATATTGTAATACAGTTTATTGCATAAGATTCTATATCTAAGGTAATACTTTTTTAAAATTGTATCAAAATCCTTAAAAATAGAATTAAATAGGGTACCAGCTCCTAACGGAGCGAAGCACTGCGACTATAGTTGATCTTTTGTGCTGCATGAAAATCCTTTCTTAATGGTACTTAATTCAATTCAGTAGTTAACTTTAATATGGTGTCAATAAATTTCAATTAATATTTTAAGAAGACTCAATCAATTACTGAAATGATTGTAACCATGCCTTAACAAAATTTAATTATTCAGTACTTACTCATAAACACTAAGCAATTATTATTTACTTGGGCCGGGTATAACGATAAATGTTTTAGATCTAATGATAAAGAGATTTTAGTTTTAATAGGTTTAATTAATAATATGTATTTTTTATTATGAAAGTGCCTCTAATAAATATCGATTAATGTTATACTACGTTTTTTTTTATTTTTTTTATTATAATAATCCTTTTATTACAATCTCCAGTCACCCAATCTAACCTTTTTTTATATTTATATTTTTTAAATTTACGATAAAAGTGCATTTAATGCAAACAATGGCTCCCAGGCAATCAACAAACAAACCAGCGAATCTTCATACATTCACATAAAAGTCTTTTTTGAGCATATTAACGCAGGTGCTTTTTTTTGCTGACCGTTACGTAGAAATTGCGCCATACTGGGAAGTCAAACTGATATGCATCTTGAACTTATCTGAAACTCTGTCTTTCAATCATTATATTGGTTGATGTGCTTTGTATGACTGTGCACTCTTTTTCAATTGCCGAGTCGCTCTAATAAAAAAATTTGCTAGTCCAAAGCTTCATAGCAATTTAAAAAACTTTTTAATGGTAGGCATTAGCCTTAACACCAGGGTCCAAAAACATAAATCATTACATCCAGACATTGTCAAATGGTTAACCGAGGTTATATTAAGTAAGAAAATATGATCGACCTTTACAGAGCGATCACTCAAATCTACCTTAACGAAGATAGTTGACTTCTTGTAGCCGTTCAAATGTTTAAATTTCATATATAGATATATTAAGTAAAATAAAGTTTTTGTAGACGAACTACTATAGGGAAATTCGGTAATTGGCCGCATTCGTACAAAGGTTCGCTTCATAGGGTCCAATTTTTTTTTTTCAACCTATTGTAAAGTTTCAATATGTGTAAGTAGGCAGTCATTCATAGTGTACGGTGCAGATTTCATTCAATTTGAAGCCTTTATCTCCGAACCACATTTGTCACAAATGCAGTTTTTTCGTCCACCCACATAATGTTTCGTTATAACGTGGCATGTGTCGAGACATCAAAGGTTTATTCACATTACATGAAAAGATAACTCTACAAATACTATTCGAGGACTTAATTTTTTCTAAGTCAAGACTTTCTTAGTCAAGTCCATTTGTTTTAAACAGCCAAGGCAATTACGAATTACAATTACAACGAATTAAAAAGATCTATTCCTGGCAGTGTGTATATCATATGCAAATATATAAACGCAGTTTTGTATAACATATGGTTTGAAATAAATCTGAAAATTTTTTTGTAGTTTCCCGAAAACAGTTGACTATATTTAATGTTATTATTTATTATTATTAATCAATGAGCATTAAAAATGTAATTTGAGTCAATTCAGTTTTGTTGTTACAGACATATACAGTGATAGTTTCGCGATACAGGTCATTACAACAAAATCTTATAAACTTATTTGAAATTTTCTTACCGAGAAATAAGTTTAAACAAATTTAAAGAGAAATAGTTGAAAAACAGCTGACATACCAAAGCTATTGATACAACTTGATTTATGGTCGATGATTAATTTTTAAAAGTGTTATATCCTAATATTTAGTTACAATCTTAGAAATCGTAAATAATATTTAAAAAAATACCAAAATACTAAATATTAGAACTACACATTTTAATGGTAAACTTATCGAAAATTTTTAAAATAATTATGGTATGGTATACCAATTGTCATATTTCTCTGTATCCTACCTAGTTGTACCATTGTTGGGATTCCTAAGCACTGTAAAGTATAAACCCTAGAAACATTATTGGAATTATCTAAGCTATTATATAGAAATAAACTACTTTCAAATCAATTTCAAAGCTTGTTTATAGCTTTTTTTTCTTTATAGAAATAAAAATAAATTTTCATGTATATACAGTAAAATATATAAATATTTATATACATAAACTATATTATATAATTTAATTTGCAGTTCATAATAAATGACAAGCTGAAAAAACTAAAAAGTTCCAACTCTGTCGTCAATACCAACTCCAATTCAAATGCAATCAATTCAGTTTCGGCGGGGTATAATACAAGCAGTACAAGCGTTCTTAAACAACAACAACATCAGCAGCAACATCAACAACAAATATTATACCATCACCCGCAATATCATCATCTACAAACTGCTCTACAAGCAACTACTAAAATTCAGCAGTTGTCACCAACGCAATCTTTATCTCCTGGTGTATCTAACATTAACCTTAATTATACTGGTAAAATTACGCAATTGGACTCAAGACTGTTGCAAAATAGTTCCAAAATATCAAATCAACAAACATATATATATGACGATGGCATTAAATTATCAACAGATTCAACAGCAGGAACAGCAGCAGCAGGACAAGAACTATGCGTCGGGAGTAATGATATTACCTCATCGCTTTTATCCCGCTCCACCTCCTCAGCAAATCCTTCAAATCGTATTTCGATAACATCGCCTGCTACAAATAGTAGTAAGATACAAGTAGTATCTGAACATAAATTATTGAAATCAACCGGAGTAAATTCATCCAACATGTCAACGTCAACGTCAACAAGTACACCTGGAAATTTATCAAATATTGCTGTCGCTGCTACATCTCCCTTATTATTATACACTTCGCAACAAATGAATATAAACAATAATAGCAATAATAATAATAATAGTAGTAGTAGCGGTAGTAGTACTGCAAGTAGTAGTTATAATAGCAAAAAGGCTGAAAAACGTCCTTCTTCCTCCTCATCACACTCATCTGCAATAAGTAATAGTCATCATTCGCATTTAATGCCAGCGGGTATGTCATCTCCAACTGTATCACCTAGTAAACGTTTAAAAAAGGAATCAAGCTCCAGTCGTAAAAGCAGTTCCCCCTCAAATTATTCTCGTAGTAGTAGTTCAGTTTCATCATCAAGCTCATCTAGTACATCAGCAAAACGTGAAAGTTCTTCTGCATCAACAAGTAGCGCTGTACCTACTTCTTCTTCTTCTTCAAATTCGGCAACGTCCTCTACAAAATTTATAAATATACATGAAAAAATCAAAGAATTATATACGGATATGCTCTCAAACGACATAAATTCGTTTCTGGAAAGTGGGGTAAGTCACTATAGTATACAATAAATTATTAAATGTTTCTTTTTATTAATATTAATTAATTTATTAATATTTGTTGTGTTATTAATATTAAATTATTTTACATAACTGCTTTTATTATTTACAATTTATTTATCCTTATGTTTTTCTATTTACAATATATTTAAAGCATCATTATTCATTATTTTTATATTATTATTATTATTTTTATATTATTATTATTTTTATATTATTATTATTATTTTTATATTATTATTATTTTTATATTATTATTATTTTTATATTATTATTATTTTTATATTATTA
>NC_051846.1:73773238-73822627 GCF_002237135.1 Teleopsis dalmanni | reverse complement strand
AATAAAAGCTGTGTTAGATCGGTAAAAAACAGTCTCGAATTTTCCCCTAGGGAAAGATTTCGAATTTTCCCCTAGATGAACGCTGACACATGTGATGGAGTATATTTGTCAGCCGCAGCCTTGACAGAAGTCATTGTAGGATAGACCCAGTCTCATAGTATATCTTTCTAGTAAGCAGTGCCATGTCAACACCGAACCGTAATGCTAAGCAGTAGCTCGTTTATGTAACTTTCTGAATTCGTTTTCTCGAACGATTTTCTCACCTGCCCAAGTTTGTGTAGTTATACTTAGATATTTTTGTTTGAAAACTAGTTTAGCCATTGCACGTATATTCTTTCTAGTCCAATTATAAGTAAGTAGAGACTCGTAAAATAAAAATTACTTCTTATAGTTAACTTGAAAATATTTACATGTGACCAATTTTGAAGTACCTTATGTTAGATCAACTTCAACATCTCCTAACTCCTAAGATATGTTACACCTACACAGTATCTTAAACTTCGCCAAAGGTTCCAGATGGTTTTATACCCCGAAATTTTTTTATTATACGATAGCACAATGGGCCAATAGGCTTAAGTGAATCCCCATGGATCGCTAGTAGGTAGGTTACCCTAAATAATTTTAAAACGTATACGTAATAGTAAATTATTATAATCTACTATTATTATATATTTATAAGTTTCTAAGTAAGAGAAAGATATGTAAGAAATAAATTCCACGTAGAAAAAAAAAGAAAGAGGATTTTTATTCGACTAATCTGCTTATTCCATTTTCGATAGCTCCTTGCATATGTTACATAGGAGTGGGAAATATTTAAAAGACTTGAAGTGAGAATAGCTCAAAAAAGCTTGAAAAACACTGTGTTAAAATAATCCAAATTTATATACCCTTTAATCCGAATTTAATATCATAAGAGCAACTTGTTATATTCACATTAAAAACGATAATTATTTTAATAGAATTCAATTACATTATTATTTATCTTTACTCTAAAGATTCCATTATAAAATTTAATATTAATTAGTATTATGTATAATGTGAATGCATTTATGCAAAAATGTGTAATACGAGTAATTAATTCTCATCTTTATCTATTAAAAATTACGTGCATATGTGTATCTAGTTTTTGTTTGCAGTGTTTTGGCTTTTCTGCAATTGAAATCATTGTTTTTATTATTAGCAGTGTACGTACAGTACAAGTCGTGCGTAAAATTTCATGGGCCTGGTATTGAATCCAAAACACGTTTTTACCTAAAAAGTGAAATACTGGCAAAAACAAATCTCGGCTCACTCGCAAGAGTACAGAAAATATACAATCACTTTTTTGTTGCATACGCTTTGATATTTTCAAAGAGCGACTTTCTTAAAAGTCTCCACTGCTGGGTTTGTGGGTCTCACAAACATTTACTCTCAATAGAGTAGCGGAGACTCGGTTTGCGAGATCCCCTAATGCTTGTTATTGTTTTGAATTGCATTTAAACTTTTGTTTTTTCTTTTTCTACTGTTGAGGTTTAATTTTATTTATACATATTTTTTTTTTCTTGCTAAAGATGCTTCGATACTTTGTATCTACAATGTCTCTTCTTTCTTTCATCACAAGCTTCTATACAATATTTCGTATATGTATGTATTCACTTCTACAAGATGTGCTCGTTGAACTCCAGCATGCTACTTTTATAGTAAATTCACGAAACCACATCGTCATCAACAACAATATTACGTTCAGTATTACCAAGATTGGAACCGCAACACACTTTCCATTCACTATTTGTGGCTGATTTTTGCCATAACCTCTGGTTTTCAAGCTGTCTTTTTTTTTTGTTTTTGTGATTGTATATTATCTGTTTTATTTTTATGGTGTTGTTGTTGTGTTAGTATTTGCTCCTTTTCTTGTTTCCTATTTATTATTCTAAAGATTGTAAAAACAAAAGGAATGGTAGACATTTTATGAGTTATTCTAATATACTGATATAGACATAGATACATATATATGTATACATACATTTATACACATGTACATATGTAATTTTAAAATTATTACGAAACTGTTTATTTCAAAAAATTATAATTTAATTAAGTGTTGAAGACAGAATAATTTATATGTGAAAGCTACAACTTAATGTAAGTAATATTGACGTGAGATAGTCATATCGTTTTTCGTCTTTGTAACTTTAAATAACTGTTATCAATTCAATAGATTTTTATTTGTAAAATTATTGTTCGATACTTTCAAAACATTTGTAAATGAATACTGCTGTAGTAAGCTACATCATATGATTTTAACGCCAAGTTTCAATTATTTAGATATTAAATGTAAAAAGCGGAAACCTTTAAAGCGCTGGGTACCGCTGTAGAAGACAATGAGAACTAGCACAAATATGAAGCAAATTACTGTAAGTATTGCTAGGTTGGTTTAGGTTATTACAGTGATTCTAAGAATTAAATTAAATCTGTTAGCACACTGTTATATCGTATAAAATTTGAACCTTTCTTTAATGAACCCTAAAATGCTTTAAAAGGAGAGCGGGTCCTACAGCATGCTCAAAAATATTTGTTCAACTATTTCGCAACTGCACTAAGAATCAATGAAAGAAATATTCAATCATTTAATCTCCATGCATAATTTTTCAATCGCCAATATACTATCCTACCTATAAAATTATATCATTAGTAATGGTAAAGTCAGTTAGGTAAAATCGTAAAATCACGTTAAAGCTGTTACCTTTAGCTTTGATACCATATATACACAACTTGGAAACTATACTCAGGTCTTATTTATATGATAATATGTGCAATATAATAACATATATATACTATAATATGTTAGATTATAATAGAATATTTATTACCATATATATAATATAATATCAGATGTTTTTTTAGCTGCATGAGAACTTAAAATGATAATACAATACAGAAATTTGTTGAAATGAAATTCTTTTTAATTATAAACTCGTAGATAATTTTATGATATTTATTTTTTAAATGTGATTTCCGGCATATGTCCGCCGCGGCTACGAGTTACATGGTCTATTCGATCAGTCCAATTTTTTCAGATCAGACCTTTTTTTTTTGCAATGAATGTGGCAGTATGTTGTCAATTGTGGCATGAACATTGACTTCCAATGCTTCAAGAGTTGCTGATTTGTCGGCATAATCCAATGAAAAGTAATCCAGAGGCATTAAATCACGCGTCACCAGTGGTTGTAACACTTCGGAAAATAAAGTTATTACCAAATTGATTTCGCAATAAATCGATTGTTAAGCGCGCTGTAAGGCTGTATGCAAGTTGCGTCGTCTTATTGGAACCAAATGTCCTCGATGTTTAACCGATTAATTTATGGAAACAAAAAATTAATCAACATGGCTCGTTAACGATCGCCATTCGCCGTAACAGCAACTCCTTCTTCATTTCGAAAAAAATAAGGACCAATGATGCCGCCGGCGTGTAAATCACACCTAACAGTCAATTTAGTGGATGGTGGTTTGTTAACGGCTTGAGGAATATATTCGCTCCATATATGGCAATTTTCTTTATTAATGTAGCTCACTAAGTCGATTATGTAGACCGCAAAATGGACGGAGTGCTCTAAAAACTTTGCGAATAACTTTATTTTTTTTAAAGTAAATTTGAATTCCACGATTCATGATAAATTGTCCGATATGAGTCAAAGTAAAAGTTATTGAGTCATTAACCTTTCATGAAAAAAAGAAAAGAGGTCTATTACATGTAATACTTTCCACAGAAAATTGCCTTATATAAAAACGCATACTGACAATTCGCAAATTCAGCAGATTTGATTTGTTTACATGAAGGCAAAGGCACTTAAACAGCTCTTCTGTCTAAAAGTGATAGCAGGCATTTTTCTTCAACGGTTGCGAGGATTTCCAGCATTAAATTTTCGAAGCACTTCTGCTGCAACAGCAATTTGTTTCCTGTTGCCACCATAGAGTTTCGCAGCCCTAAAAGTCTAATCACAATACGCTTAGGAGTTCAAAAACTTTAATAGTCAATTTTGATTTTTCGCCAAAATAAAGCACTACAAATCATACATTTTTGAATTTCATCATGAGCAATTTTTTTTTTCAAAAAATTGATATAGAAATGAAGGGAAGCATTCACACGATTTAAGCATAATAAAGTTAGGTTTCATTAACCAACGTATAGTAACAGTATTGCCACCACCAGTTCGATAGTTATAACAATATGAACTTGATATTAATTCGAATGAATTATGCTGTATATTAAAAACTTTATTCAATAATATAGTTACACAGTAGTTATGATCCAAGAAACAGTTGAATTTTAAGAAAGAATATAGAATAGTAGCATTTTATCGCAAGGTAGCGCGATAACTGACTGCTATATTGATACCTTATGAAATTTGGTCTAAGAAAATATTAAGTTTAGTATCATGGAATTAGAATTTGTATTATTTTTACTAATATAATAGACATTTGGAATTTGTATCCTTGGATATTTAATAAATTATTATCACTAAGAAGTATATTTAAGATTAAGATTTATTTAACGGTAGTAAATATCGATTGTTATTTAACATATTACATAGCATATATATAAGTATGTTTTCCAATAAGTTAAAGTTATGTTCGTGTTATAGTTAATGTGAGTTCTGCTTATAACCACTTGACTTGACCGATAGTTCCTATAGATGCATACTGCTTTCCTCTTAATCATTTACAGATTAGTCTTATATTACATATAATCAATCTTTATTAAAATTTATCCTTACGTCAATTTATATCAGAACATATGTGCATAACTCAATTACTTTAATACGGATATCAAACAACTAGCTAAAAGTTATGTTACGTTTGATTCAGTGAGAAGTTTAGAACCATTATTAAAAAAATTACGATGGTCATGTAACAACCCTGAGCTTGTACAAGAATGAAAGTATTTGAGGATGGTGGAACCGAAGTTTTCTGACCAATCTAAATATTTATAAATATATCATTAACAATAACAATAATGATAAATTCAATTATAAACTTCTAAATATGTAACCAGTCACTTAAAAGTATTACTACAAATGTATTAACGCATTTTTCGTATTTAGAATTACTACTAATTATAAGTCACCGAAAAATAGAAGCGTTAATTTAAAACCATTTAAAATGATTTGTGGAATGCTAAACATTTGTCTTGATCCATCTTATTATAAATGCATTGACAACTCTCAGTTACATTAAAATAGTATAAGCCAGAACACAAAATAATAAAATCTATTGACTCAAAAGAAAAGACTGTACGACAAAAGACTATCTGAACATTTTTCAAACGTCACAATTCAGAAAAGCAACACTACAAAAATTTGATATATAGGTTAGGTTAAGTTAGAGTGGCGGCCTTTTTTCCAAAATCCATTTAAATTCAGATAATGTTCTGTTGTGACTGCATGGAAAAAAGTTATAGTTTTAAATAAGTATGTCTAATAGATATGCGAACATACTTGACCTGATCACTAAAAACGTATTTTTAAATTAATTTTTCATTATATTTTTTTTTTTGACACTGACTTTACTGATATCTGACAACTCAGTTGTAGACCATACTCTCTAGCTCTCTATTTAGATGACAGATGATCTCTTAATAACGCAGTTATAGGTTATGTTTTAGTTTTTCTATGTATTATTAAACTTCTCATCACGGTTGCCACTTGAAAATTTTTTCCTGTACCAAAATTATTTTAAAAATGTACCATTTCTGTAAAAAAAGGTCCAAAATTTTTTTGGACCTTTTTACTTTTTCGTTCTGTGTTTTTTATAATGTTATAAATGAACAAAATATAAAATAGTGCAAAGTTGCATTTATAAAAAAAATTAATTGGAAATATCCACAATAAAGTTGGGTAGTCAAAAATGTACCATTTTTTAAACATGAGTACCAAACGAAAAAAAAAGTACCAATTTTGGTACTAAAGTACCATAAGAGGCAACCGTGCTTCTCATTACAAAAGTTATACTCTCTAGCTCTCTATTTAGATGACAGATGATCTCTTAATAACGCAGTTATAGGTTATGTTTTAGTTTGTTTATGTATTATTAAACTTCTCATTACAAAAGTTATATTCAAGTTCAACCTATTTACCCTAGTAACCATATTACCAGCATCACATGAAAATGTACAACTTCTTTTAATGTGTTGTGTACAGATAATAAATCGTTCTGTAATAACCCACTTATTAACAACATCCTCTTCTGCTGTGTTGCGTTAGGTTGTGTTGTGTTATATAATTAAATAAGAATCGTATAAATCTACACTCTTATAATATATTCTACAACGTGTTCTGAAATGAGTCTTCAAACATTTGCCAGATTTCTTAATTAATTGTTTTTCTATCAAAACTATTTTAAAAAAAATTTCGTAATACATTTTTGTCTTTAAACAATTTACTTGAACCTCAAGGATCAAATTTGACGTCGGTATGTAAGTTGGCTGCATTCTCTTAAGAAATAAATGCAGTATTCTCATTGAGATACCCCATAAAGATATCAGTCTTGTAGTATGTTGGGTCAAAGGCCACAGCTGATTAAAGTGAACCATGCTAAAAAATTGAATCTCCCTTTTAATTATTTCTATTGCGGTTGTGAAGAAAACGATAAGAGTAACTCACATCTTTATTACTGCCCAGCGCATGTGCTTCATCATTTTACTATTTCGAGGTCTCCTTTTTTAAGAATCTCGACCAACTACAGGATCTCACTCTAAAAAGCATTTTCAGCTGGTTCAAGGTGATTTTTGAATCTCTAATTTTTTTATACTGTAACATAATGAAAGGTTCTAAGTCGTTCTAACCCCTGATTTTTTAATTATACGGTAACACAATAGGCCTACGTGGATTCCTTGGGATCGCCGGTATAATATAACCTTAGACTTAAATTTTATCTTTTTTAATCTTAAAATTTCTTGTGTATATTCTGAACGGAATATGTTGGCCTGCTTCTCAACTTTAATCAACATTTGGGAATACGATTATTTATATAATTTTATACATATTGTTTGGATTGCGATCTATATATATATGTACATACATTAAGACCGAAAAGTTTTCGGAAATTCTCATTTAAAATTCGCGCGCTGTATATTTTTCGATATTTTAAAGTTTATGTAGTTTGGCAGCACTGTCCTTAATTACTATGCCAAAAATGAGCGCGATCTGTCAGACAGTTCGTTTACGGCAGCTGTTGAAACCAGTTCACCTCAGTAGGGCGTTGCGAAAAAAACAATGGAAAAAAATATTGAACAAAGAGTTTGCATCAAATTTTGTGTTTCGAACGAAATTTCGTGTGCAGAATCGTTGCGAATGCTACAAAAGGCTTATGGGGAATCAGTTTTATCGAAAACTCAAGTTTATGAGTGGTACAAAGCCTTCCAGGACGGTCGTACGACCGTCGAAGACATTTCGCAACGCACTACTGAGGTGAACTGGTTTCAACAGCTGCCGTAAACGAACTGTCTGACAGATCGAGCTCATTTTTGGCATAGTAATTAAGGACAGTGCTGCCAAACTACATAAACTTAAAATATCGAAAAATATACAGCGCGCGAATTTTAAATGAGAATTTCCGAAAACTTTTCAGTCTTAATGTATGTGAATTTGGTGCCCAACGTAAAAATCATGTAAATATAAATTAAGCTGAGCTTATTTATATTTTTAAATCATTTTTCCTAGACTTCATTTTAACACAATTTTAATTTAAAACAATTCACTCAAATTTATGAAAAACGCTTTTAAAAATGTCAACAACAAAATAAAAGATATTTTAATTTTATGTTAAATTTTCGTCTTTAACAATCGTCATATATCTTCCTACAATAGCAAATTAAAATTTGAATAAATTTCATATCAGAAGAAATATAGTAACTATGTCCGATAAATATAAATTCGTCAATAAACCTAACCTAAAATGTTTTTTCTATGCAAATTCAGCTAAAAGCTGTTGAACTCAAAATCAAATAAAAAATATAGTAAAAAACAATAAAACAAGAGATACAATAAAAAATTAATAAAACTTGGACTTGATGAAAAGTACAAAGATCTGCACATTTCATTAGTTACAAAATACATTATAGATGAAATACAAACATAAGAGTAAAAATGAAAGCAAATGAGCAAACGAGAAAGAAAACGAGTATACGGAAATTGGCTAAAAACAAAAATAAAATTACACAAAACCAAAAAAAAAAAATGTAAGAAAAACAATAATAAAAGAGTGGCGAGAGTGTAAATGGTTATAACGAAAAGTCCATATATAATTAAAATAAACAAAATAAAAAGCGTTCCCAGAAAAGAAGCATAGAAATGAACAACAACAGAAAGCGTAAAAAATGAGTATAAAAACAAAAATGAAAAGCCCAGCTTCAGCTTCAACTAAAGAGTCAACTTAAAGAAGCACACTAACAAGCAATCATGAGTTGAAAAAGAAAAAAAATGAGTAAACACTGTAGAGCATAAAAATATACAGTAGCTAAAAAATAGAAATGTGTCTCGAAGTGTTAATATAATTTTATTTTTTCAACTCAATACTCTGAATTCTCACTTAATAAGCTTGAGTGAGAACTTTTAATTTGAAAATTTAAAGCGATCAATACACACACACAACACACACACACACATACACACAGACAACTTTTGTGAGAGTTTCCAGCTTTTGCAAAATGCCAGTCTATGACAAAAAAAAATTGTATTGAGCTTGGTTTGAGGAGAGCTTCAGCGGAAGAAACACTACAACAACAACAATGCAAATGAAAAAATTATGTGATCTTAAAATTAAAAGTCTACAAAGAAGTTCAGTTTATATTTGTTATTGCTTGATTAAGCACGGTTAAGCGGAAGGTGGTAGTTTGGTTGTTTCGTAGACGAACGTATAAAATAAAAATTGCCGCCCGCACCTAAAAAGATATAATTAAACATATTACTTAAGCTATTAATATAAAAAATTTAAATAAAATAAATCAATTTATAATATTAAATGTTATGGGATAAAAAGTAATCAAATTTTGTGGATTAATTATTTTTTAATATTCATTGCTACTTTTATGGCAAACAAGTGTAATTAAATCTTAAACTCAAGTTCAAGTGTTCCACAACTGCTTACAATTGCAATGAAGTTTACGTGCTAGAGATTTTAAGTTTATTTAAATACGAGTATAATATTTAAAAAAAGTATATATATATATAGAAACCTATTACTATATATAACAATTACATATGAAAAATTTAGAAACTATAAGTTAATAGTTTATAGCAAGAAATAAATAAAGCCAGCCTGACTAAAAATTTGTTGCAATCACACTTTTTCGTATTTGTTTTGCTTTGACGTTTATTAATATTTGTGTAATCGTACGACGTGAAGTAAAAACTGTATCAACGACATCTACGCTGTCACATTGTCACCAACGGACAGAACAGCGTTGCCGCATATTCGTTTTATTTAATTACTTTTATTATTCAATTCAAGTTCTTGATTATTACTTGTTGGCAATTTTTAACACAATTTATGGTTTATTTAATTTTATTACTGATTTTTATTTTTGCTTAATTTTGTTTGTTGAATTTTTTTTAAAACAAAAATATATTTGCACACATCCTTGCATACTAAAAAGACGCTAAAGTGTTAAATGCATATAAAAATTTTGTCAATTTTGTGCGAGTGAAATCTACGATTTGATTTGAAAATAAATTTTATATAAAAAATAAATTTTATATAATTGAAAAATCACAATGAAAAAATTTAAATATTAAAAAAAATAATAATTAAATGTTAAAATAATAATTCATTTTTATATACAATATTAAATTACTATAGTAATAATTCTGCGTAAAAAAAAACCAAAATAAAATATATTTCTATAAAAAAAATATAAAAAGTGCCAATATAATTCATATACATATATTTCTTCAATAATTCTAATAATAAAATTTATTATCAAAAAAAAAAACATGGACTATATATGCATGCTCAATGCTTTTGAGCAAAATTATTATAATCGTATCAAGGAATTTGAGAGAGTTGCAGCTGCCGCGTCTGCAGCAGCAGCTCATGGCAATTTAAGGAATAACTCCTCTTCATCATCTTCCTCGTTATCATCGTCTGCCTCAACGGCATCTTCATCGACTGCGTCGTCGCCATTATCTGCATCATCATCATCGCCCACAGGCGTTACTTCATTCGCAACCTCTTCAACTACTTCAAGCTCCGTTCCTAATAGCAATCAATATAATCAACAACAACATTTTGCGGCATTTGCACATTCATCAACAGCGGCAGCTGCAGCTGCTGCTGCTGTTGCTGCTCAACAACATTTACAACAATTACAGCAACAACATCACCAACATAACCAACTCTTCCAACAAAACCAACATCATCAACAATCTGCTGCAAATCAAAACAATTCTAATGTTGCCAATAGTTTGCTGTGGCAACCGTGGCGTGATTTGCAGCAAGCAGCTGCTGTGCATCATCGTTTGTATCAACAACAGCAACAGCAACTGCAAAAAGGTTGGTTGCTTTAATCCATTTTTCTACTCTATACTCTATTTTATTATAATAATAATAATATTATTATTATTTTTTGCTTTTTTTTGTTTTTTGTTTTATGTAAATGACCTTAAACTATTTTCGTGTTCCAAACATTAAACAAACATTGGCTCAACATTTTGGTTAGTCTAAGAGTTCTAAGAAATATAAAATCGAATACGAGCTCTTTTGAAGGTTTTTAAATGCAATACTTAGAAGAAAAAAATTATAGTTATTTTTGAATATAACATAAATTTAAAATTTTACTTACATATATACATTTTTACATAAATAGTAAAGGTTTTAAGACAAAAAATAAAACTTAAAAATTTATTATTAAAGTTTAAAGATTAAAATAACTTTAAGGAAAAATACTTAAACAAGTTAAATATTTTAAACCTCAACTTAACTCATAAAAGGGAAATAATTTGAAGGCATTTAAATTGAAGTTATACATTATTACGTAATTTTCATAATATAAAAATGTTTAATATAAACCTCTTCTCAAGCTCTTCTCTTCTCTTCCCATCAACGAACTATTCATCCAACCAATAATACTGGTACATTAAGCATACGCGATGGCACAATTTAAACAATTTCATCTTTCAGTGACTAATTTTTTGCCAACTTAGTAGCAATAGTCTCTATGCTAAACCATTCACTAGACTAAATGGTACCAGTAAATAGAAATACTTAACTAACTTGTTTACTTCAATTTTTCATATTACGTGATTTAATTTTGAAAATATTTTGCATTTGACAATTTAACTGAGCTATTCATAACAATTTTAATTGGTGCTAAATCATTAAACAAGATATAGAATTGTGCTTAATGATAGATTTGGCATAAAATGAATCAATACAGTAATGCCTAATGTATTTTTTAGAAAACGTCTGTAATAAATATTTCATTGCAGGGCTTCGACTCTTTAGGGGGATACCATTAATTTGATTCATTTTAATCCAAGTACTTAAAATCTGTACATTAAATCCTTATTTACCTACCTCACCGATGTGCTATCTAGAGATGGAATACAAATTTTCTTACTGCAATTCTAAGCAAGATACCTTCTGTATAACATACATGTCTACAATTAACACACTACTATAGTTAAAAACAGCAGTATACCCTTACTATTATTATTTTTAGAAGGTACAATATTAACAGCTACTTATGAGATTTATTGTGCTATTATTGGAGGAAAGCTATTCCAAGTTATTTCAAACAAATGAAGAATACTCCCTTACTATTATTATTTTTAGAAGAGACAATATTAACAGCTCAATAAGTGATTTATTGTGCTATTATGGGAGGAAAACTATTCCCAAGAAATAAAACTTACTCAAACCTAACAATATCATTGTGTTCAAGACTTCCGATCTCTTTCATTTAAATTATGGTAAGTTGTATGGAAGTACTAAACCCGTTTTTCAATGAAATCGGAATATCAGATCAAATCAGAATACGATCAGATCCGGATGTCTAGTTACGAAACTAAGATCTAAGGCAGTATATTACTGTTTATCCAAATCTTATTTTATATAACAAATACACGCATATTAACAAGATTTTCTTATAGTCACTACAAAGGTTAATGTAGTGTTTCCATGATTATCAATTTAATTAGTTCGAGATTGTATACTAAAACAGTTTATTTATTTATTTTATATATTTATTATTAATTAAACACATGTTATTATACATATTATCAACTTAAATAATATATTAATACTGTTTTTAGTAATTATTAACATATTGAAATTCATGGATACCAATACCCTAACAAAACCATCATAATCTATATATGTGATTTCTTCCGAAATGCATAAATAAAATCGATTAATATAGACTGCTTTTTATAAATTTAAATAAAAATTTGTGGAAAAAAAAATTTAAAAACAAATTAAAAAAAAATATGTATAATATAAACAAAATATAAAAAAAAATAATTCATTTATTTTTATTTTAAAAAGATATTAAATATATATATATATAAAGATTGCAAAGGTTGTTCACCTAAAATAGTATGAACTTTAAAGTGTTTTGATGATTCAGATAAATGAAGTTTTAGAACGGTTTTTGACTATGTTTACTCTACGATTTTGCGATTATGAAATTGTTGTGTTATTGGACAGGCAATGCTCTGAACACAGATAGATAGATCACTCATGCATACTTCCACAAATGTTTCATTTTACAAGAATTTATTTTTATGTTCAAATCAAAGTTTTAAGACGTGATTGGCCTTTTCTTAAGGAATTAAAATTCCATCACGATTCCGATTTCAATCAAAATAAATTTTTACAAGGCACCATAAAAGAAATAAAACTACCATAAAGCAACGCGCATAATCAATGCAAATATTGGCGCTGTGTCTATGCCTGCATTAGTCAATGTTGGAATGTGGACGCCACCAATAAGGCGACCTGCACGATTGATGGCGGTATCTATCTATAAGAGCACATTCACATTCACTGTTTATATTTTTACAATCTAAACATATGTAAGAGTGTTCGAACAAATTTATTGAAGCTCCAAGCAAATATGAAAAAGGGTTTTGTCAAAAATTATTATTATTATTATTATTTAAATCAATTTTTAGTCAACAATACTCGTAATATTTAATTTTGAAAGTGCTATAAGGAGCTAATAATATCATACTACAGTCACTTCACGAAAGGCGAACAGAGGCGATTAAGTACTTCGAGCGTAATCAATATTATTTAATATTTTTTTGAAATCATTTAAAATATTTAAAAAAAAAAGCTAAAGCCAATTGCTTTGTTTAAAGGTGTTTTGCTTCCTTAGGTTATTGATTTTAATCGAAATCTAAGAATTAATATTGACTTTAATTAACTGAAGTTTCATATCCATATATCCTCTACCAATTTTGACTAATTATTTTCGCCCAATTTTGTTAAAAATTAAAAAAAATAAGGATAAAGACTAAACTCCGAATTAACTTATTGCATTACTATATGTCACAAACTGAATCTCTATCGTCGAACTATTTATTATTAACCCAAATCTTCAGACGTTTTCATTTTATCTCTGAATCGTAGTTTGCATAGCTATTTTTTACAATTACCTGCAAAGCTTAGTAATAAAATTAATGTTTTAATTAAAAAATTATGTTTATAAATTAAGAGCCTAATCAACAAACTTATTTTTCTTCATATCACATATAATTTGTTATTGATTCTGGTGATTCATTCGTTAATACAATCATTTACGTATCAATCAAAATGCAACCATAAAGCTGTCGGCTTAAGTCTGGAATAAATTGTATATATTATTACAATAAATTAAAAATACCTATTTAATAGACTGATATTGTAATATATATTAATTATATATGTATTATAATATTATAATTAGTTTAGATTTGTTAAACAAATACTTATTCATATTCATTAACATTTGTGCCATTTAATACAACAAAATTTGCTGCACAAACATGATTTACATTAACACACGCACTACGATGTTCTGGTATTTTCTAGCCTTTTTTTTATAAAAAAAAATTAATATTAATTAGGAATTAAAATTTTCATTAAATAAAAATTAAAGTTAAATATAGGAAACGATTTAAACATGTTACCAACATTTTTTTTACGAACCGTAAATGTAGGTATATATAAGAAAAAAACAATATCAAGTGAAAAAAGATATAGGTATATAGTAATGGATAGAACAATATGTTTATTATTGATATAGAGCTTAGACAAAAAAATATAGGAAACTGTCGCTAAATGCATATATAAATTGTGAAAGCAACATTTAGTAGAAAAAAAAAGAAAGGCTTTGCCAAAATGAATGACACGCTGCATTACTGTCCTTCTTCCTTTCAAATATATAAATTTAAATATTTTGCTTCTTATTGGATCTTATATATTATTTCTTGTTTTATCTTTAACAAACGTTATAAAAAGAAGCCTAAAATGGGTTTTCCTACCACGCTTTCGCATGTTTGAATACGAACATTGGAATTGTAAAACTGCTGGATTATAAATGAATGATTATATATATTCTCTTACAATTTTATTGCTGATAATTTTAGCGTTAAAAAAAAAAAATAAAATCTCCAGCAATTCATAAAATTAAAAACTGCTTCAAATATTATTTAGGAGAAGGATTAAATATAGTATATAACATTAAAAATTAAAAAGCTAAATAATCACCTGATACCGCATGCTTATAAATTATAAATTAATAAAAGTAATTTATAAAGCAACCATCGATTTGGTTTCCGTAGAGATAACAACATTCAAATGTTAGTATCAGGCATATAGATCCATCGAACTTTAATCGTAACCTCTCTATAGAAATGATATTGTCTAATTAAGGCTGTCTTCGGTGCAGTATGTCTAAAAGACTTTTTTATTTGATGATGTAATATGATTCATCTAAAGATCTGTGTTGTGCAATGATATTATAATGCATCCCCAGGGTTATATATATGTGAGTTGGTCAAATAACCTACTTCAGGGTCTAAGTGAGTTGGTCCCACTACTACATAAAGCTGCTTAGTGAGTTTACTAAGATTATATAATTTTCCATTTATATTAACTTGTTTAGAAACTGTTAAATGGAAGTACTGGAAAGCAGTCAAGGCACAAATTTTTCTCCTACTTTGTATAATGTGTGCTCCAGATTTTCCATTGCTATAAATCCATCTTATTTAGTACCATACATAAGTTTTTTGCTTAAGTTACAGTTGATGTAATTTATAATCTGCATTTGAGCTATTGAAATCATATTTCTTTAATTTAAAGATTTTTGAGTTTTAACCTGAGAATTTTGTTACATTTGGTGATATAGAAACCCCTTACAATAATAAAATAAAATTCTTAAATCGTGATATACTTAAAGATGTATTTTATGTTTGCATGATAAAGATTAAGAAAAAAATAATAGTCTTAACACGATTGTAATATCTATTTTGTACTTTGTATATCTATAATATGATTAAATATGGCAAAATGTCCTTAAGAATGGTTCAGACCAAATTACTTAAAAATGATTTTTAATCTACGCTTCCATCTAAAGAGTACATTCCATGTATTTACGTATTTGAAACTTGTTTAAACCAAACTTAGGAGGCTGAGAAATATTTTCAGAAAGCTATCTAAAAACTTTAAATTAAATTATATAAATATATAATTTTCACTTAATAAATATACTTTTAGGTTGCAGATCGGACTATGCTTTCTTTAGAATGCTAATGTATTTTTACAATAATTTTGATTTATTTAATTATAATCGATTCATAAATTCTACTTTTCCATTCCATTGCGTTCCCGTGGGAACATTGGGCCATCGGGCTCGGTTGAATTTCTTTCTCTAGCGTACGCTTCCACGTTTGCTTGGGCCTACCAGATTGCTTCCTCAAAGTGTGCCCAATCCATTGCCATTTACGCTTTTTGATTTCATTTGCGATAGGAAGTTGGCGGCATGTACACCAGAGTTCAGAATTTTTAATCGTGCGGGGCCACCAAATTTTCAAAATCCTCCTGAGGCATTTGTTTATAAAAGTTTGAAGTTTATGACAGTTTTCGCAGCCGTAGAGCAAAACGTTCTTGAGATTACTGTTGACTAACCGTAGCTTGATATGCCGGAAAAGTATCGAAAAATTCAATATTTCATTTAGCAAGGAAAAGGCGAAGCCTGCCTTGTTAATTTGGTTTTGGTTGTCGACTGCCGCGCCATCATCCGGTGATATTCAGACTATTTTTATGTCGTCCATATTGAATTTGCCAATTCATAAATTCTTTATTTATAGTTACAGTTAACTTTAGATATAAATATTTTTATATAGGTTTTTTTCCAATTAGGCCTACCTAAGCCTTAACAAAGCCAAAGCTTACATCTTTACTTGTTTTTATATATGCTTATAACAATTTCAAACACTAATTGTCAAAACAATAAAGGTTTATATGTTTTTGGGTTTTTTTTTAAATCGTATTTAAACTTATTTAGTTTAAACACAAGTATTTATTGAAATTCTGCTGTGATGAAATAACTAATATTTTAGCTGATTAAAGTATTTCAACTGTGTTTCCTTTTTATAGTTTGTTGATAGATTAGAAATTCGCTTACGTCAACACCTCTTTGGATATACATTACATCGAAATATTACATATCCATAAAATATTTGCTAATGCAGATACATCCACGGGGTATATTGTCTTCGTTAAAACACTTTAATTGTTTTTAATTGTATTTTTTTTTTTTTTTGTATTATTTTAAAAATTTGCCTCAACTTTTGAATAATGAGTGTTGGTTTTTGTTTAATTCAAGCGTTTCATTGTTAATTTGAATGCCTTAAATTTAAACAAAAAGATAGAAAAAAAAAAGATAACTCAGTGGAGAAATAAGCCAACTGTCTGAGTGACCAACCAACTTACAGTCTGTCGTCCAATGACTAATTATTTATATCACGCTGTTGACAGACAACAACTATTCACAAAAAGACGAGAAACAATCGATTACTTTTTCCTTTCTTTTATTGTTAATAAATGTTGTTTGGTAATCGTTTTCGAGTCGTCGGTCGTAGTCATCGTCTCTGTCTCTGTCTCGGCTATACACTATAATTGATTACTCCTCAACGCTATAATGAAATGAATTGAAGAAAAAAAAATTTTTAAATAAAAATCTCTTTTAAAAACCAAAAGTATGAAAAAGTTTATTTAACAAAAATCCGCATAAGCCACGAGCCAAAGGTGCTACAACGATTTATTTATTTTTTTTTTATTTCATTTTTTGTTTAATATTGCGTAGGTCGCACTGCCGCTAGAAAGAAAGACAGTTACTTTATAAAGTTTTTCAATTTTCTGCGTTAAAGGTTAAGACTTAAAACTTAAAACTGACAACAAAAATTTTAAACCAAAAACCGAAAAAATAATTGTCTGCCGCCATTTTAAATGAATAGTTACCATTTTTGGTTGTTTTACAAAAAAAAATATAAAAAAAAATCTAAAACATTAATTTTATTTTGTAGTCTCTTTATAATAAATTTTATTATATTATTTGTCATTTTAAAAATGTTTTTTTAATTGTTAATTTTTTTCCTTTTTTGCCGAATTTTGTTTTGTATCTGGCGCGTGTTTCATTAATCAAGTTAGTATACATGCTGTTAGACACCACCCTCTCTACTTCTTCACCGCTTTACTTCTAGAAATTTTTAAGTATATTTTTAAAAAAATTTTATGCAACCGGTTTTTGGGGCGTCTTGTGTAGTTTTATACATTTTTTATAATGTTAAAAAAAAATTATTTTTTTTAGGTTTTTATTAAATATTTTTTTTTTTCTGACATACACAATCATTAAGAAACTAATTAATTTGTATATGATTTTTATTTTATTTTTAATCTTATAATGACAGTAATTAATTATTATGAATGATCTACATTTATGTAAAAATTAAAGTTAAAACACAAAACCAGTCATTTAAACCAATTTTTCATAAAATGTATTTATTTTGTATAAAATATATTTTAAATAATATAAATTGATTTGATTTTTTATCGGATTAGATTTTTCGAAATATATAACATAAAATAAGTGAAAGTTTAACTTTCTCTAAATAATTTTATATATTTTAGTACATTTGCACTTAAATTTATGTGATGATAATATATGCAATTAGAGATGACGTTAGAATTACTTAATTGGAATAACTTTATTTTTATTATTATTAAACATAAAAAAATATAATAAATTAATTTTTAACGTCTGCTTTAATGAAAGTATCTAAATTCTTAATATAAACAATTGTTTTCAATAGTAGGTTATAAATTATAAAAAATATATTTAAATATTTTTATATTTATATATTAAAAATATACTATTATTAATCTCACAAAAAAATTTCTTATATAAAAAAATATTTTTCTAAAAGTTCGGTAAATTTTCTAGTAATAACACAAGAATAAATTATTATTTATATTATGCATTATTTATGGAAAGAATATAATTTAAACTCTTAATTTTTCATAGTAATCAAAATCAAATGTAACAATATATAATAATTGTCACTTAATATCTTTAAATGAATATTTTAAATATATTGAAATAAAAAAAAAATATGAAAATCAGATAATTAAAAAATTTTGAAATTAAAATAAAAAAAAAACTGAAATATTAAAATGAAAATAAAAAAAAATAAAAATATTTAAATGAAATTTATATAAAAAAATAAAAATATTAAAATAAATATAATACAAATTAAAACAAAATAAAAATCAAGAACAAGAAACCGCGATTTATTTCACAATTATTTTTATTTCATCGATGTTTCGACTTTAGTTTGAAGTCATCATCAGTCAGGAAACTGAATATTATATTAAAGTACCTTGATAGTGGACAAAAGCATATATGCTTTTAATAAAAATTTAATTTTATAAATAAATAAAAATTATTGTAAAATAAAACCTAGTTTTTATTTTCAACAACAATAAAAAATTTGACCAATTAGCCTACAAAAATACTTTATTAAAATTATTTGGTCATAAAATAATAAATATTTAATTAAAATAAAATAAATAAAAAATTTTGAACGTAATAAAAAGTAATTAAAAAATATAAAAATAAAACTAATAAAAAAATATTAAAATTAAAGTAAAAAAAGGAAATTGCTAAAATATAAACAAAAAATAAAATAATTGAAACTATTTATAACAAAAAAAAAAAAATATGTAAATAAATATAATATAAATTAAAAAACAAAAAAAAATATGAAAAAAAATAATCATAATAACCACAAATAAATATATAATAATAATAATAATACTAGTAATAAAAAATAAATAAATAAATAAAAAAAAAATATTAAATGTTATTAAATATAATGTTAAAAATATTAAAATAATAAATATTAATAATTATATTAATTAAAAATAATAATATTAGTAATAATAATAATAAATCCTAAAAATATAAGCATTGAAAAAACTAGCAAAAATATAATAAATAAATAAATAAATAATTTTGAAATAAATTTATTTTTATATTTATTAACAGTAAAAAATTCATTTTAATACAATAATTATCAAATTATAATTAAGAAAACCGTGGCAGCAGAGTTCTCTTTTATAAATATGTAGTGCGTAAAAGTCATTCTGTTGCCACACACCTAGAGATAAGCTTTTAGAATTAAGTTCTTAAAACCAACTTCGGCTTTTGATTAAAGTCGCTATTTTTACTTAACTTATATTTAGGATATACGCCAGACTTATTAATACGTAGTCTTCTATAATAAATTTCATGATTATCATAATTTTGCAAGACCTATATTTTGGATAAGTAAAAATATACAGTAAAATAATTATGCAAGATCAGGGAATTTATTTGAAAATAATTACTTTTTCATCTTTTTAGTATTTTTTTCTGCCAGTTCTGCAAGTCTAGTTAAAGAAGATCCCTGACTTTCCATAACGAGTTTTGTCACTTCAGTCCTAACTCTACTTATAAAAATCTCAATTCCCAAAAAAATTGTTGCTTACTATTAATAAAAATTATTCTTATCCCACTGCAGTCTGTAATTTAGTTTCTATTAATCTTATAAAATAATTTTGAATATTTTTGAACCTTTAATCTTATTACATGGAACTTTTAGATTCGTTTTTTTTCTCAACTGATGTTCATTTTGATCCTTATCTGGCGAATTCATTTGCCATTTCATTTTATTAAAATTATATTTACGAAGAGTTTGAATAGATATTTTTATATTATTTTTTTCAATATTTAAAAGTACGTGACGATTATATTTTATATACAATCTTCACTGTACGTCGTATTGAATTAATAATTATGATTATTGAATTTGAATACAAAGAATAAAAAACACCTTTAAGCAATTTTTCAATTTTTACTTAAGCTCAGAATGCAAAAAGGTTTATTAGCTTCGCAGTTTATCCGTTCCTGCTTATCAATTTCGTGACAATCTTGTACTTTCTTGCCAATGTGACAAAGTCGAATTGAGCATGTGAAATGCACGTGTGCTCTTGATTCTGATGAATCAATATACTTTATCTATAGCAGGGCTGAACATTCCTATTGAAATGAGTTGCATAAATAAGCCAGTCATATGATATTTTATTTTTTTAAAAATTTTTTATATATATCATTTTATAACACAAGCGAAGTTAGCTTGTGTATCTTTAATTATTTCTATAAACTTCACAAAATACGACACATCTAACACATCTACTGCAGTCTACAGGCTTAGCTTGAGCTAAAAATCGAAGATTATGGTGAACAACGATTACTACAACATAATAAATTATATTGTTTAAAATTAAAAAACAATAAATAAATAAAAAAAATATTTATTAGGAAAAAATGGCACGATTATATGACTTGGCATGTTGGATGATTCAGCCAATTGACCGTGTCAGACATTATGGCGTATTGGTGTTTGCACATTTGTCTTTTGTGGATATTTATTTTTATTAATGCCCCAAGATTTAAATAATTTTTAACATTAATTGAACAAAAAAAAAAGTAGATAGAGAATTAAACAAAATTGTATACAGAAATATTCATTCGTTTTTTTTTTTCAAAATTATTATTGTATTCTATTTCTCATATGTATACTGTTTTGTATATATTGTATATATAAAACAATAATATTTTAGAATGTTTAATGTTGCAACTTGTTATTTTTCGGATTTGTTTCTTTTTTTTTTTTTTTTTATTTTTTTTGGTAGTTTCTTTTTGTTGGTGCTGTTAAAAAGTGCATGACTCATACACCTGATATGGCATGCTTATGCTCAACTACTATCGTACATTCAATCCTCAGTCAACTCTCGGAAACTTGTTTCAGAAACCATGAAACCAAAATTACGCCAACTCAAAATGGCATTAAAATTCGTATAAATTTTTTAACCATAGCAAAATCCATCATTTGCGTTGTAGGTGCCACACCGAACTGGCGTCGTGTGGCAAGTACGCAAATGTTAAGTATACGCAATGGTGCCCGTTTTAAATCTTGCAAAAAGCAGAAAAGCAGAAAAGATATTATTATCAACCCTAATTGCAGCGTTTCTGTTTTGCTGCTGCCTTACATTTGCGTCACGTTTGCTTAATACGCAAAAATTTATTACTAATTTTGTATTAAATTTCATAGAACGCATTCAGGCATGACTTGATATATTAATATTTTTCTTTATTTTTTCTTTTATTTTTTTGTGTGCTTTTTTTTCTATTTGCAAGTTTAAGAATGTTTTTTTTTGTTTTTTATATCTGAGGTCTTTGCCTGCTATAAACATAATTTTATGATTCATTTAATTATAAGTAATTAAATTTAAATAAAATTAATCATATTTTTATTCTTCAAAACCTTGTGGTTTTATGCATACTTTTAGAATTTCGTGCACCATCTTTTACTGATAAGCATTGACTAATGGAAAAATATTTAACATTAATAATTTACTTACTCATTGCAGGCGAGTTATTTTATTAAATTTAAATACTTTATTACAGTTTTAAATTTAATTAAATTTGGAGACCATAATTAAACTAAAAATGAAAATATTTAAATAATGTTATCTTAAAAAAATTTAATGTAATAAAATCTTAAAGCTTATTAAATACTATAAAAAAAACAAAAATTAACGACTAAAACAAATCAGAAATTTTAAATCACATATAATAATATTTTTAATAAAAAATAAAGTAGACGGTTTTATTTTTTAATAGTCTTGACGTTATTTTTTTTCTTCGTGCTCCAATAACTACTAGTTACAAAATTTAAAGTTATGACCATGTACACTAAAAAGTACTTTTCTATGAGTAATCCACATTTTCTGAACGTATGATCATATCAGCACATACGGGTAATACTAGTAAATCACGTACCCTGTGAAGGAATACCTTAACTGGTCGTACTGCAAGGATTTTCAGGATTTTGAGTTGAGAATGTACGGGACTTTTTATTCCATAGGCATGTATGACTCAATGTGAGTCATGCATGAATCGGGCATGCAAATGATACGGGCCATTTGTATCTTTTGAAGATTTTTCCCCCAGGTCCGATACCAAAAAAAAAAAAAAGTAAATCACGTACAGTTAAGCCTAATATATATATTAGTAGCCGAAGTAGACCATGAAACGATTTAGGTACTTTTTCGTCCTTCGATTTTCGGATGTCGTTATTGAGTTAAAGCTAGAGTGGCTTCCGTTTGCATAACTACATCGCTTTTTGATGCAAGCCAATGGTATCATCATCAACCCAATGGTGTCCCAAGACAGTCTTGCTCCAATGTCCATCGCTGAACATTGGCACAATATATGTACCGCTGTCTTCTTTTCTTCTAGACATAGTCTGCAAGTGTCTTCCTTAGCAAGAGTTATCTTTTTGAGGTCATACTTGAAATTTCCATATCCCGTAATCAATGTTAAGATTTAATTACGAAACATGTATTATTTTGTATTATTTTTTAATTCATTGTATTATATTTCACATGGTATTATAATTTAATTCTTTATATTATATGTGTCATTAAATAAATTTATTGAGGTTTTGGAGGACACAAAACAGTTCTTGTTACGGAGACAATATATTCACCAAACGCTTGCTTAAAAAACTCATTCATATCTCTAACAATATAACATTTAGTACAATCTCTAAAACCAAGCAATCTCAGTCCATATCATGTTCATTTACACATTGTAAAACAAATTGTTGTTCATTGCTCATTATCTGGGATGACATTGACGGTAGGACTTTGAATTTCTCATTTTGATCAAGTTTATCCAAACATGCTAGCAGTACCTAAACAGCAGTAACCAGTGGATTTTTGAGAGTTATTGATAACAGATGACTTATCCTCTTTTATTACAAATGTTACCATTTTTTTTTTTTGATTGACAAAACCTAGTTTTGTAGCCTCTATCAGTATGTAAAGTTTTTTTATTTAACATTTCTTTTATACTAGCTTAACATTACACAGAAATTGGGTGTTATGTTACTTGAGAGACTGATTATTAACTTTTGAATTGCTATTACGAGTATATTGAAAAATACTCTAAATAAAAGTGAATATTCACATAAAAATAATTTGAAAAGAATTAACCAAAATTCACTTGAAGTACTTTTAACAGTATCCCAAGAATATCGTGGTATTGCTAAGCATAATTTCTGTGTTAGATACGGTAAATTCAAACCACCTTGATTTCACGGTACGTAAGTACTAAAACTACTGCACACACAGTTTTTGGGTTCAAATCCCGCTAAGGTCTTATCTGATAACAAGCTTTAAAAAAAGCTTAATGGCTCTATTTCAGATATAGTACTTCAAAAGCTCCTGAAATTCTCAAAAAATGTCGTCTACTATATGTGTAAAGTAACGCTAGACCAATAAATTTATGCGGTCTTACGATCAACTAATTAACCTCACTTTACCTACTGTCAATCTGTATTTGTGTATAATCTGAGTTGCTTATACTGTTGTGATAGAGTGTTATCATTGATAAAGTATTCTTAATAATGATAGTTGCTACCAAAATAGTTACAAATAAATTAATAAACGTTTATTATTAGTGTCAGTATCACAGTATATAGATTTAAATGTCTTTGTGATAGTCCTTAACAAAGTCAAGTTCTGCTATGCCACACATCAGTCATGGTCACAGTTTTTCGCTCGATCGGTACCCTGTTTACTCTATTATTGATTTATTTCTGTCTCTTTTATTCAGCTTTTCTATCAAATTAATTCGTTGTCATTAATTACTAGACAGAAGATTTGATAGTTTATTATTATGTACAATCAAAAGATTTGAAAAAACACATTCAACATAAAATGTTGAATTCGAATATTATATACTAATTTATTAAGTTATTTATAAATTTGTAATACCAACTATAATAAATAATAACTATAATAAATTTAAATCTAAAAAAATAATTGGTTATAGTATTATACATTTAAACTCAAAAGGATGGATCTTATCTATAATAATTTTTTGTAAGATGAATGCCAAATAATCTGTAATTATAACAAATGGCAATGGTCCTCTACCAGTCACAACTTGACTATCAGAGTTAGTCAACAGAAAATATGTTGTGTTTTATCTCGACACTCTCAGATCACACACATATTTCGTGACGCGGAACAATTTAACGGAACTAAGTTGGGAAGTTTTGATGCATCCACCGTATAGCCCGTACTGTGCATCTTCTAACTACCATTTGTTCTGGACTCTTTTAAAACAAACTTAATAGAAAAATATAGACAACTGGAGAACCGTAAAAATTCATTTGCCCAAATTTTTCGCCGATAAACCAAAGAAGTTCTACACGAAAAAGGACTAAAGGTCAACAACAGTTGGCCTTTATAAACTTTAATTAAATTAAATTAAAATAGAGACAATTATTACCCATATATAACATATTTAAATACATTACATATACATTATATAATAAATATATTACATATATTTTATATGTACAAATATATTATATATATAAATATATATTATATATTATCTATATATATACTATATATTGTATGTAAATATGTTTCATAATTAAATATATTACATATATAATTATATAGAATATATAATTATAATACTATATATATAAAAAAAATTATTCTCATAGTATAAGTTTTATCAAATCAAAGCTTTTATAGTCTCCGAAATACATTTCAAGTAATAAATAATAAATTTATCCAACTTAACGAATCTATCTCATATATTGAAGAGCATTTTTCGTTTTTTCTGAGATAATTTTTTTTATATATAAATTCAAATAAAAAATTCAAAAATTGTATAAAAGACAATATACAAAAAGTACACTGCAAAGCGCAAAGCGCAAAGCAACTGAAAACAATAAGACAAACGACCGGAAATGTGTAATAAAATTTAAATGTTTCTTCATGATTTTGTTCATTTTAGTCCCCTCGATTTGTTGTTGTTTTTCTTATATTCTATTAAATTTGCAACAGACAATGATGCGGATGATGGCGACTAAGCGTGCGCCAGCGCGCAAGTATCTTTTTTCCACAAAAAGTAAACTAAACAAACGACACAAGTTAAAGACTACCTAGTAACTTTCGTTGTTCTGTTCGCTTTATTTATTTAAGATACAGTATCTGTTGGTTAAGAAGAATAACATTTTTTAGCAAATTAGTTTAAAGGGGAAAAAACACCAACAACAATCAAATCGTAAAATAAGCAAAATAACAAACTTTAGCCTTCTCAGAAGAAATTAAATAAAAATTTGGTGTATGTTATGTTAAATACTTCATCAAATTAAAAAAGAAAATGTCTTAAAATCAATTCCAAACCTAAATTCTAGACATTCTGCATTAATTTTGTTTTCTGCTAATATTTCTGTACGAGGCTATTATTTTTCTCGGTAGCAGCTACGGCACTATGGTAAAGCAATATAAAAACAGAGTCTCAGGCTAAATACAATAATACTTAATTCTTATGCTGCATTGAGGCTCTTATCAATTCGGTTGTTAATAACTCTTAAGATTTGGATATACTTTTTTGTTGTGATATTTCAAGTTGCCGCAATATCTCAGTACTTCGCTAAGCTGCTAACTCTATTCTTTTGCTTTATTCCCCCAAAACAGTTGCCTGCTTTTATCTCTTCTTCATTAATTTTTATTGGTCAATGGTATCCACCGAACGAAGTTGCTGGTACGGCTATTGCCATTGCTACTACTATTATCTTCATTTTAGATTTTTTTTATATTTTTCATTTTTGATTATGTTGCATCTGCATCATTTGCAGCGCTGCTCAAAAAATCCAGAAGCTGTTTGTCGGGTTTGTTTGTTGGTTGTTCCTCTTTTTATGTTTTTTTTTTCGAGTTTTATTGTTTTGCGCTTTTTAAGTCTCAATATCTCGTAAGTCTTTTCAGTTTTATCGTAAATAATATTTACTTGTCTGTCGTCTTGCCCATACCTCGCCATGCGACGGCTTTACTTGCACGCTAATATTGTTTACTACGGGCATCCAATGGATCCATTCGATGGCAGGCAAGCACTCCCCGAACTACTACGTTAGTCCACTCGAATTGTTGCTCATTCAATAGATTCTTTTCTTTTTTCTTATTTATATCTGTATATCTTTTTAAATTTATGCGGCATCTTTTTTACTTAGTGGTTCATTTGAAGCTTGGTGTTCATACATACATAAATTTGCCTGTTCAGTCGTTAGTCTGTAGGTCTGTACGTCTGTACGTCTCTACGTCTGACTGACGGCCCAAGCAAAACAATCTGTACCATATCTGCGTTGGCGGCTCAATGTTTATTTGTATTAAGCTTGACTTATCTGTATGGATGTATTCGTATCTTAAACATTATTCCACGCGGCTTTTTATGCGGCTTGATCTGTTTTTATATTTTAAGTTATATTCATTTTTCTTTTTAAGATTGCAATCTTTAATTTGCTTTTTTTTCGTATCGTTTTTTTCTTTTTTTATTATTATTATAATTTCATGGAAACCTTCAATTTGAAGTTTTTTAAACGTGTTTCGGTTTCTGTATCATTTTTTATTTGATTTTGTTTACGTGGAAACATTTAATTCAGAACTTTTTGGTGTTACGAGTACAAATTTAACGTTTAATACTACCCTTTTCTTCCCAAAATATTCTTAAATTTCAAGGCACGTTTTATCATTTGTCTTCTTAGTTTTTTATTTTACATATATTCTTTGTAATGTTTTAATAAAATTTCGGAATAAGGTCACTGCCACAAGGCCGTTGTGCTTTAATTTTCTAAAAATGATGAAACTCAATGTTTTTGAAAAAAGATATTTAAAAATAATTGATTAAAAATAATCATTTTCAAACAGGATATCTATAACTTTATTTCAGAAAGAAACTCTTATCCTATCTTATTTATTAAAGTTTACATATCAAACACTACTAAAATAATAATATTTCCATAATACAATCAAATGAAGACGTACTGTATACGACACAGATGAAAAAAAAAACATTAGTGATTCAGTAAGGATCACTAATATAAAAGAATATAATAGAATTTATTAAGTTCTGGATCCTTAAAAAAATGAACGAATCAGCATTCATATTAAGCAACGGCTCAATATAAAAACTATTGCTGTTTCAGAATACCATTTTGTATACACCAAAGAGAAGGTATGTATGTATAGTCTAGTCATAGCACGGAAACTGAACGTACTTTCAGAATATCCAGGTTAATTTAGGATAATGGTCTTGTGCCGAAAACTCACTTAAGCAAAAATAATGGCCTGTTGTGATACCACACGTTTGAATTGTTCATACGCATATAAAAAGGATTCCTAAAAGCACCGAAGGCACGACCACTATTCCAGTGAAAGTGAATCGACATAAGTCTGAAAATTTGGCAAAGACCAGTGACAGCTTTGACAGGTCGACAAAAAAAACAGATGTCCGAAAGATTTTAAATTTTCTCTTCATTCATAGAGCTACAACTATTAAAAGTTATTGTACAGTAGACTCAACACTCTTACTATAGTACAGAGTAGGTTACGTGAAGAAGATAAATGGTACGTTTTTCGTCCAGTCTAAACCTGGTCAATCTTAACAACTGACAGAAATTTACATCTAACCAACTTTGTTTAGCTATATTTAAATATATTTGTTTAATTAACAGCTTGACCGTTGCAAGTAGGTTACTAAAATCCGAGTAATTGAAGACAGCCAGCTCGCTTGCGCTGCAGCTGCCCGAAATGTCCCTGTGTTCAGGTATCCATGTCAGCTAGACACTGATATGTATTGCTAGCATGTTAAGAGAAGGTCAGCATTATAGATCTGTTTAGGATATTGTTTTTACGCTTACCAGAGATTTGATAAAGCTTATATTTTGTAGTATAGGCTCCATTTTACTACGTAGTAAATCATCATTACTTCTGCTTGATAGACACCGTAATAGTTCTAACATCGAGATAAATCATCAATAAGTTTTAATTATTTTAATTAAAATATAAATTATAATTGATTTTATTTTCCGTACTGTACTTTTGTCAATTATATTAAGAACGAAATGACGTGATCCTTCTGCCAATCATCCTATTAAAACCGTACGTCTTAAGACAATAATCATAATGTATATCTTTTTTATATGGCTCTTTATATACAAACGTACCGCCAAACAAATATAAAATAAAACCGCATTCATTGATAAAATCTATTTGTTTAGGTTGGAAATTAATCATTATTTGTTATTGTATCTGAGAGCAATTAATTACTATTGCAGCGGCTTTATTTTCCTTCTCTCAATGTATTGTATAAATCTACATTGTGTCCATTAAAAGCAACTCCCTTCTATTGACTGGATATTTATGGCAAAAATGATGGCCTTCGGCGTTTTTAACATTTTTATTTCACTTTTTTATTTACGATTGCAACACGTTATACACACGAAAAGGAAAGAGTTGAAATTCCATGAATATACACTTTAAAGCAGAACTGATCAACTCCTCTTCCGGTTGTTCCTGCTGCTTCTGCTCTTGCCATTGCTGGAGCTGTCGCTGTCGTTGCTGCTGCTGCTGCTGCTGCTGCAATCTTTTTTCCTGAATGATCGAACGAGCAAATATGCGTGCCGATAAAAAAAAAATATGGTAAAAATAAAAATGAAAATAAAATTTTAACGATTTGAAAATAAATTTAAAAAATACAAAAAAAAAAAATATTTTAAAAATGCGCGCGCAAACATTTTAAACACGCTTTCTTCCCAAACCCAAGAATATTTTTTATATATGCAATATTCCATAAAGTTGCATGCCTACACCATCATCACTTCCACCGCCGCCACCATCATCACCGCCGCCAACAGTGCACGATAATTCAGTAACGAGTGAACGTGCATGATCTTGGCCAAGAAAACGTCATGTTGCCATAAAGTTCATTGTTTGTACATTTGGGATCTCGTCTCGTCTCGTCTCGTCTCGTCTTAAGGTTCGCGCATCGCACATCGCACATCTGTTGCTGCATCTTTCGTTTTCTTATATCTTCTTTTTGTTGCAATTTTTGTTCTTATTTGTTCATTTGAAAAGGCGTTACCATCACTGACTGAAAAATAAAACGGCATCATACTTTGTTGGGAGTAATGCGTGCGAATTTCTTAAAGTTTACTCACATTTCGTCGTGAAGATGATTGCAATGCAATGTAATGCAACCAAAAACCAAAAAATAAAAGGCTGAATCCTCAATTTTTCTGTTGCCAAGTGCAAAACTTTGTTGCATTTCATGCGAATTTAGGGCGTAAAAATATTGCATTGCTTCTATGTGTGATTTAATCTTATGAGATGAGATCTCTTACACACACGCTTGGGAACTAGAAATGTTTGCACGTTGCAATGTGAAAAATTCATTAATAAAAATTTTATGGATCTGTGTTTCCAGTGTGCATAAATACTCATCGATTACACACAGCATATGCCAGCCAACATATGCCATCTTAAGAAATTGTATGCAAACGCAGAGCAGGAATGGGATTTTTATAACCGTGCTAAAGACGAACTGGTTAGTAAGCTGAAAAAATGTTTATGAGGAAGTTCACGGTTTAAATCTATAGTGACAGTCATATCCTGCGCTATTAAATGTATTATTATTTCTCCAGGAAATCAATATAACATGAATAGTTTCTGTATCATTCAGGTAATACAGTTATGTTCCATGATTTACAGGTTAAAATTGAGTTTACCACATAAACAAATAAGTGGGTTTTTCATAACAAAAAATTAATTAAATAATTTTCAATGCAAAACAAATAGAAATACTTTTTAAAAATAATATAAATTGATAATTAAAATAAATAAAATATATATTAAATATTATTAAAGATAAATGTGTGATAATTTTCCAGCAACCAACACACCTATATAATACATATAAATATACAGTATAATATATTAAATAAAAAATATATAAATATGTATGAAAACAACAACAAGAGTTCTCTCTCAAAACAACCTAGCATTGCTTTTTCTCTAGGTTGTTTTGTATTCATGTTTCTTACTTACTTAGTTGGTGGACCTAACAACACATTTTAGGATTCTGTCCAAAGTAACACTACTCTCCAGGTGCAATACACACTTTTCCGATTACATATATTAAATGCAGCTAGTGTGTCTTTAACTTCATCACTTAAGTAGAGACAGGGCCCTTCCCTATGTCTTCTTTCTGAAACTTCCTCTTTAAACTTTTTTTGTCGTTGGAGCATAATTTTCAATCCTCACAACAGAAAGAAACTATTAAATATTAACATTTGATCAACATTTGATCGCATTTGTGGTTTATTGTGAGTGAACGCAACAACCATTTTTTGATTATCTTTCTCATATTTCACTGAGCCAGAGAATCTAAAGTTATATTCAAATGTTGGTCCATGGTGCAAATATTGTGGTTTCTTTACGGAAAAAAATAAATTTTGACAAGTGACAACTAAAACTACCTATTTCTTATTGCGGTCCAAATTCACTAAATTATTTGGCACCTTTGTATTTGAAGTTATAGCACTGGAAATGCAAATTGACTTCTGATCACACTTCGTGTAATTTATTATCATTAATTTTAATAAATCCTTTAACTATTTTCAGTCCACATCCATGAAACCTGTAATTCTGTCTGATTAAGAGAGCTTTCTTTTTAGAAACACGTACGTATTTTGTATGAAAAATTTCAACTAGAGATTGAGATTGAGATCGTTTTCATAGACTATCATATACTATATAGAAATAGTAGCTAGTAAAATTCTTATTATCAGTACTGACCAACTTCTATTAGTTTAACCGTGACTGGTAAACCTGAAGAGCAGCATCTAGTGTACAATAAGAAAATACTACAACAATTAAAACGCAAAGTATACAAAAAACTTATTCAGATCAGCTTTGATATATACACTGATTGTTAGGTTGTACCGAAAGGATTAAAACAGAAACTTTATATGTTAGAAATGTGCATACTGCCTGGAGTGACAATGTTGAACAAGCTGTAATAGAACTTGGAGTTTTGCTTGATCGACGCAAAGCTCTCAGATTTCCTACTCTGCTGACTTAGTAATGTAATAAGAACAATAGAGAATCATGCTTTCCAAACATTTTGGAGTTGAAGAAAACAAACACTGATATACCGATAACCTAGAAAACACTATTAAAAGCGACATGCGATAAAGGAATCCAAATGAAGAAACACAGAAGTGTTAATCAAGAGATGAAGCATTAGAAGGACCGACTCGAAATACAATTGGGCTAGAAAAAAAAGATAAATTCTTCTTCTTATAACGTCAAGTTATATTTCTGTTCCCAAAACAATATTTTTAAAAGCATTTTCATATTTTTAATACTTATACTTTTATTGTTTTTGGTGTTATATAATAACTCCGAAATACAACATAATACAACAAATACTAAATATAAATTAGTAACAATTTTACAAAATATAATCCGAAGATATAAAAAAAACGAAGGTTAAAAAACACCATTAAATAAAAAAAGCTGTTATCTTTAAAAATTTCAGAAATATTTACATGTTCTCCTCTAATAGTTAAGCGTCAATGTTTTCATTAATCATTCAAGTCCGATTTCGACTATTATTAACCCAATGCGATCGATTGTTTAATAATTTATTCCTCAAATTCTCAACTTCCGTTTAAGGCTCACACAACAACATTTCTTTATATTTACTGCATATCAATGTGTCTTCCGTTCTGTTTGGAATTTTTTGCTATTTTTATTATTTATTATTATTGCTCCCTGCGATTTATAGCATAAAAATCAATTGACATTTTTCGAATAATTATTGCCATATATAAAAATTGATAAATTTCATCACGTTCTCCTCACGCAGCCATATTCATTTTCAATGTTATTGCTCCCTTAGTAAGCATGGTAGCACTTTAATCAAAAAGGTTAATAAATAATTATGCAATTAAACTAAATTTTTTTCTTTAATTACAATTGTTATTTAATTTTACCATATTTTATTAGTTTTTATGCAATAATATGTGCAAATATGTAATTTGAAGTGTTCACATTTTTATATTAAATGTACGTCAACGTTGTTTTAAATTTTTAAAATATTAATCATTAATATGTTTAATGTATTATATCATCATCATCATATCCGTGACTATACAGTCCATGTAGGACCTAAGCTTTTTTAAGAACAGTTTTCTATTCTTCTCTGTTTTTTACTTTTGTTTTCCAGATTCTTATGTTCATTCCTTCTAAGTCCTACTGCACATTGTCTTTCCATCGTTTTTTTTTTTGGTCGTCCTCTTCTTTTGCTGGCATATCCGGCATTCTTATCACATGTCCAACCTGATGTATTATATATAGTATATGGATAAAATTCAGATCCTTAAATAATTACCTCTCGAAATAAAAGTAAAAGACCTATTTTAAAATAATAAATAATAAAAAATATGTTTAAAATAAAATATTATTAATGAATGGAAAAATGATTGTCAGTCAAAAAAGTACTATAATATCGTAAATACACATAGGAGGTACACATAGAGAAAAGGTTTTAAAAAGTTATATATATTAAGTAATATAAAAAATATCAGTTGTTTTTTCTCACTAGATAAAGTGGGGATTCATACACATTGTAACACAAATCTGATAATGTCTAATGAATATGTGTTTGAAAGGTAACACTTTAGGTCTAGTCAATGGTTAATTCGCCTAACCACCATTTTTCTCTGCATAACTTTCTTATTGATAATAAATTGGCACCACGAAAACCCATTGAAAAACATTTGACCAAGTATTCAACAAATGGATAAAGGCCACAAATAGTAATGACCAATATATACTTGATTTTCAATAAACATCCGAGGATACTTATGTCATTCAATATATATAGAAATTGTTTAGATTAGATATAAAATCTTCTATTTCGATTAAATGTAAAACACATTGATCTTAATAGATAATATACATTTTTATTTGTTAGCTGATCAGTATCCTGTTGATAAAGTAAAAGAACACGTTTATATCGAAGAGCTCATCAAGGAAGGAAGGGAAGTTCACGAACATCTTCGAGTGGCTCGAGAACATCTTCGAGTCGCTCGAGAACATCTTCGAGTAGCTCGAGAACATCTTCGAGTAGCTCGAGAACATCTTCGAGTAGCTCGAGAACATTTTCGAGTAGCTCCAGAACATCTTCGAATATCTCGAGAATTAGTGTATTTAAGATAGAAGGAAAATTATAATATAACTTTAAATAATTTTTTGCAACTTAAATCCGTTTTGTCAATGATAAATTGAAATATGTATGATGCAGCGTATATAGAATCACATATTACTATTCACAATACTGTGTGTCCATGGGATAACTACTACAGTTCTTAAAGTAAGTCCTAGAAACCACTTATTCATAAGACTTTCATATGTGTGTGTATCTTTTATTCCTTGTTAAAGGAATAAAGACAATTAAAATCAGTTTGTTGCATTTCAATATACCATTTGATCAAAACGAGAAGTTAAAAAAAAATGCAAAATTTTAATTTCTAATCATTTTCTTTATTATCGCCTTCAAAGTACTCACATCCTGCGGCAATACATTCATACCAACGCTTGACCCAATTTTCCACACAAGTTTTATAGGCCGCCGAAGATATGCCCTTTAGTTCACGAAGCGAATTCTCTTTTATGGCCTATATGGTCTCAAAATGCGTTCCTCGCAATGGCTATTTGAGTCGGGAGAAGAGGAAAAAGTTACACGGTGTCATATCTGTAGAGTATGGTGCTTGGTTCATGATATTGGTGGAGTTTTTGGCCAAAAACTGCGACACAACCAACGCCGTGTAAGTCGGTGCGTTATCGTGTTGTAAAATCCATGACTTTTCCTTCCATAAATCTGGGCTCTTTTTGTGAATGGCCTTATTGACCGTTTGACCGTCCGGAAGGAATTCATAGTGCACCACACCACGAGTATCGAAGAAAACAGTCTGCATAACCTTGATTTTGGACTGACTTTGGCGTTCTCTTTTCGGTGTCGGTTCATCTTCGAAGCACCATTCGGTTGTTTGGTGGACATGTCAAATTTATAGACCCATGTCTCATCATCAGTTATGATGCGTTCGATAAATGTGGGGCCACAATCTGCGTTGGAAATCATCTCTTTGGCCACATCACAACGACACTTTTTTTGAATGAAATTCAACTAAAAATCGTCACACCAAAATTTTTCGACTTTTTTGTATAGACGCCAAACAAACACTAATCGTACGATATGCGTTAAACTTTGACAGAATGTGTATAATAGTGTTGCCAACGTGAAAATAAAAAAAAATTTGCCGATTGGATAAGCGCGGGAATTCAAAAAAGAACGAATAAGTTTCTTTTTGATCACAAGATATATGTATAGATTAAGCTATTAAAGCTAAAAATGCATAATGAAAATGAATGAATTAATTAAATAAAATTTCATTGCATACCTGTACAATTATAGGTCTAGTATTATTATTATCTTTTTAAAAGATAAGCTTGAATTCGAGTATTGAGGAACGGAAAGGTCTCATCAGAAAACATTTTTGCATTGGCTGTTTCAACTTTATAATATCGAAGGACTTGTTTCTCTCTATTGGTTTTGATATTATTCTGTCTATATCTCTAGTTCCGTTATTGTATATTTGGTAAAAATATATTTTGTATATTGTATATTTTTGTAAAAGTAATATTTGATTCTTTATCCTTTACTGACCAATTGGAGAAAAAAAAAACAAATTGAAAAAAATAATCAAACTACTTTGGTTTTGTGGTTAAGTGTTTTATGACTTTTAAACTCTAATCTTTTTTCTTCAGACCATAAATTGTACCAAAAGCAAAGCAAAGCTTTTTCATTATCTTTTTGTTTTTGTTTTTGTTTTTCTCTTGCCATAGTTTGTTCCTCAATAAAAAAAACTGGCGCGTATTGTGGTAGCAAAACGAGTTTTTCCTATGGTTTTTGTTTTTGTTTTTCTTTTGTTTGTCTTGTTGCTGCTGCTTAAGTTGTTTTTGTTGGTTGTTGGTTGTTGTTTGTTGGTTGTTGTTATAATTGATTTTTTCCCCACTCTGATTTACGTTTTCGAAAACAACAAACTAGTCGCGCACACCAGATTTATGCCAACCAACAAAAACTCTCCGCCAAACATTTCGAGTGATATTTCTCATTTATCCATCGTTGCAAGTTGAGTGCGTGTAGAGTTTTTTCTTTTTTTTTTTTTTGAGTTTTACTACGTGACTTTTCTACACGGCAAATAAAATTCATTCAAAACGGCAAAACTAACTCAAATCAATTTATTATGAAGAAAAAAACAAAAGACTTAAGAAGCGAACTTGCTTTTGTGATTCTCTGCACAAAAATAGATTAAGAATTTTGTTGATTTTTTTGTCTGCAAATTTTATTTTATTTTTTAAATTATTATTATTATATTTTTAGATTTTATTTAATATTATTTTTTTTATATGTGCTTTGTCATTTATGCACTTCATAATTCATTTATTTTTTTTACATACTTATTGGACAATTATTCGCGGTATATCTTAATTTCATTTTGTACGCACGTTAGCAATTGTAGTTTATTGTAGTTTTTATGTTAACATCTGTACAAATATATATAAATAAATATACATTATGATGTACATATGCACAGATTATATGGTAGGTATATGCCGTCAAGCTTAGCTTACTGCCTCGACTTATTACTTATGAATCATGTCTCCCACACATAATGTCGGTTCGGTGCTTATCTGCTTTTGCAATTAAATGGCATTTTTATTAAAAATGCGAAGCACCGTCTGACAAACGTCAAGACATGTGATGAATTGTAAACCGTAAAACTTTTGACTATTTTATTTGTATTCAGGTCCCACCATGTGAAAAGCAACAAAAAAAAAAGCGAATAGAGGCATTTATATTATTGTTAAAATATATTGTGAAAATTGAATCAGTCAATTAGGTCCAACTAAAGTCTAGCAATCAACATAGTTGTCGCAAAACAAAATAAATTTATATGTAAAAAGACAAGAAATCAATCTAAAAAAACATTTTTGATTGATTGACTTTAGTTACATATATATTTAGTTACATATATTTTAAGCTAAATACTTTATATCGCCCTTATAATATTGAATTTAATCAAAATTGTTTTAATTTACAGAAGCTCGTTTAACATCAAAAGAACTTCCTACATCAAAATGGCGTCGGGAACGTCGTTTACGTACCGCTGAATATCATGTTGCCGCACTGGGTGCAGCTTCATCATCAACTACTTCACCACCTAATTCACCACCACCAACAATTTCAGCACATACAAATATTTCACATGCAAGCCCAGGTGTTTCATCTGTATTACCGCTCTCGCATACACAAATGTCCATAATGATGGCTGCAGCGGCGCCTTCAATACGCCCACTCAGTGAATCAACAAATCGTCCAACACCGCCACCAACCTCACCAACACCAACGCTACATATGAATCATTTGCAACATAGCATGGAAAGTCCTATTGATATGTCTGTAACTTCAACAACTATGAAACGTTCTTCACCACCTCCACCATACCGAGAGCCATTACCCGGGTCTACTTATGCAACTTCCCTAGCTAGACCAAGTGTTATAACGCAAGCACCACCCAAACGTGGCGGTGAGTTGTGCGATAATATTTTAATTTCAAATCGTGAGAACGATAATCGCAGCACTGGTAAGTTTGCAAATATTACAACATTTTGAACTGTTTTGCTTATCAATTTACACTTTCAGAATCAATATCGATGTGTGAAACTGTTATTGATGAACATTTTCGACGTTCACTTGGTCCCGATTATGTTGCATTGTTCGCTAAGAAAGCTTCTGCGCCCAATTCTACTACTCCATCACCACAACCAACTTACCTATCCAATACAACAAACTCAACACCAACACCACCACCACAATCAAATGCACCACTGCCAATATCATATCAACCACAACCACTAATATCGCCAAAACCAACTGCCATACTTCTGGCAGCATCTGCAATTGTAAATCAAACAAGATCGGAGCCAATAACTACACGTACAGAAAAGACTCAACAACATGTAACTACAACTAGCAATGTACCAGGGCACATTTCCGCACAGCAGCTACCTTTGCCAATGCAACATTCTAATGCACCTCAACCAAATGCGCCAAACTCACCACAACCCTTAAATGCTACAAGAAAAGTTGCTTCACCATTAAATTTACACGGATCCAATGAATTACACTCAACTACACATTCTCCAGCTGCTTCTCCACGTCACTCTCCCACTGTTAATGTGTCAACTGGAAAATCTAATTCAAATTCGGTGGTGGTTTCTTCCTCGACCACACAAGCGACTGTGCCGGCTGTTATGCGTATTAAAACTGAACCTGGTTTTAGTACTGCAGGCACTACAACACCGCCTGCTTCGCCAACATCATCTTCATCCAATAATTCCTTTACTACCAATTCTGATATTTTGGCTTCTGTGGACGATCATTTCGCCAAAGCTCTGGGCGATACTTGGAAAAAACTTCAGGAGAATAAAGAAATGCGCAAATAAAGTGGATACTTTTAGCTGGCTAATGTAACAATTTTATTTTACCTTTCTGAAACATATGAACATTAATAGACAATACAATACAGAAGTTCTGAAATACTCTCTACATATGCAACAAATTTGGAGTGCGTAACTACAGTTAGACATTCTCCACATCTCTAATACTCTTATAGGTACTAAAACAGTGTTAAGTGGAAAGCGTTGGGAAAATTTAAATGTGTTTTTAGTAGATTTACTGTTCGGAAAGTATTCTCTTTAAAAATTAATTTCTTCGTCATAATTGTATTAAAAACAATATTTAATTTAAATTTTTTTAAATAGGACTGATTATTAATTTTTCATTATTCATTGCCATTTTTTATTTAATTTTTTTTAATTTATTTTGTTTTTTAATTTATTTTATTTTTTAATTTATTTTATTTTTTTTTTAATTTATTTTGTTTTATTTTATTTTTAAATTTTTTTGCCATTTTTTTTAATTTATTTCATTTCTTAATTAATTTTATTTTTTTGTAATTTATTTTATTTTTTTTTAATTTACTTTATTTTTTTTTTAATTTATTTTATTTATTTTTAATTTATTTTATTTTTTGTTTTGAATTGATATTTTTTTATTTCATTTAATTAATTTTTTTTTTCTTATTTTATTTAATTTTTTTTTATAAAAAGTGTGATTTACACCATTTTTATTGCTGATAGTGAAGTTTTAAAAATATTTGTAGAGATATAATTTATCAGACTACATAAGGAACTAAATTCTTAATATAAACTATTGTTTTCAATAGAGAGGTATTTTGTTTTTTATCGAATAGTAGTGAAATTACAACAACAAACATTTTTTTTATATTAATTAATTGAATTTTTGGCTGACCATACAGCTGTTTCGAATATTGCCAAATAGCCATCATTATTGGTCTTGAAATTATTGCGTTAATATAATTTTTCTAAATAATTTTTTGAGATTGCAAATTTCAAGGGTTGAACTCGTACTGGGAATTGTGTTTGTTTGTAGTTTTTACATTTCATCAACAAATTCACTTGCTGTATTATATTGGGGTTGGGTTCAAGTAATGACCTTATCTTATCAAAGCCTACTTGAGCACAAATTATGACCTTATGTGATACCACAAATAGTCGTTTGGCAAACTCTAGATATGGAGAATCATCACAAAAGGTATACAGCTCGAGGTGGTCAGATCACGGATAACGTTAAATAGACGCAACTCCCTTTGTTATATTAGAACGAAATAATTTTGTTGTTGTTATTCACTGCTGTTCATAAAACTTTTGGTCTTGAAATAGTTTCTTTTGTCATATTTGAATTAGAAATTAAATTTTAATTAAAAGATAATTTAATTTACACTCTAATTAAAAATATATATACATTAAATATATTATGAAATTATAATAATAATAATAACAATCATTATTACATCGTGATTATTATTACTATAATAATATTTTTAATTAGCGTGATATATTGGTAGAGTCGCGTTATTGTTATAGCTTCTCGAGTTCTCGTCTGACAAATTAATAAAAACTAAATATAAAACTTCAGTAGCACCAACTATCTTTATCTCTTCGTAATATAATACGAATAGTTAGTCAGCAGTTGGTAATAGGGTGTATAGTACAATAATAATAAACTATATTTTTGAATCAAATATAAGACAAAATCATAAGCTGAATTTATCGTTATTTATTATCGTTAAATAACAAAAAATAAAACTTACATCTTAATAGTGTGTTAATTTCAAAAAAATAAACTACTAAATCAGCTAATTCGATTATTAAGTGGTCATTTAGGCATAATTAGCAATCATTTATTGTTGTTATCTGTTAAATGTATTATAAGGTATTATCGCCATTCAATTGACAATTACTAGTAACCTTATGTCTAAGGAATCTTATTCAGTTTTCCTATAACTTAAGTGACTAAAAGGTTGTACTTCATTTTAATTGTCTGTAGTTAATTAACGTCCATCCAATGTATTTAAATTTAACAACATTCACCTGAAGGTGAATATCTTTGCCATTGTATCAGAATCAAAAGCTACCCTATATTATTTTTGTTGGTCTGTAAATTTGTTGTTCAAAGATTTTATCTTTTAATAGCATTAGAAATTAATTTATTATTTTATGTTTTTAAATAAATATTATACATTATTTAAATACACAACGTCTTCCACTTAAACTCGACGGATTAAATTACTATTTTTAACAAAACATAAAACAAGAACTATCCTAAAATTCTTTTAGTATAAAATCAAACAAAACAATTTTAAAAAGATCTCAAAAAAGAAACTTTTGTGAACATTTTATTTTATTTCTTTTATTAAGCAAATGCAAAAAAAAGAAATTTAACTATTATAAATTTATAAAACAATTAATATTAATTTTTTTTCAACTGCTTTCATTTTAAAAAGTAAAAAACTATTAAGCTTATGTATATTAATTATACTAAAAATTGTTGGAGTTAATTTAAAAAAATAAAAACTTATATACAAAAATATATATTATCATGTTTTGTATATTAAAAAAAAAACTTATATTACGTTTAAAAGAACTCAAAAAAAAAAGTAAATAAATAAATAAAATAAAATATAGTTTGTGTCCTTAAAAGAGATTTTTTTAGTTTTTACTTAACAAACAAATTAAGTTTCATTATAAAAAATTTTGTTTATAAAAGATAGAAAAAAAATGAATTTAATATCATGATTATAATTATTAATTCTATATATTAATATATACATATATAAATATAAATAAGTATTTCTAACCGAATTAATCCTTTTATTTTAAAATTTATTATTTTATAGTTCATAATTACAAATTATGATAATTGTTTTAAGGTTGGCCAATGAATTCCTATTAATTTGTAATATAATTTTTATTTTATGCTTTTTGTATACAAAATTTTTTAAATATATATATATATAAATATATATATTTATATTATAATAAATAAAATAAATTTGAAAATTTAGTAATATTTTATTTTCTATTAAATATATTTTAAAAAGTGTATATAAATATATATTATATATATATATTTCATTCATAAATATGAACGCTTCATAAGCTATTATTATTATTTTTTTTTTATTTTATAAAAACTGTTGTCATGAAATCGCCCAATAGCCGATACTGTGACCAGAAGAGTCCTATTGTTCTGTGGCCAGAAGAGTCCTTTGTGAACATAGTTCAAAACTAAATCTAGAGAAGAGCTCTTAATCTGTTCTGGTGACAAAAATTCCATATGAAATATTTATTTATTTATTTTTTATTATTGAATCAATTATTCCAAAAGGTACAAAAGTTTTCTATCACAGCAAATGGTCATTGTTGACCAACGAGTCGTTTAAATATTTATTTGTTCTATTTTTATGATGCATTTAATAAAGTTTCGATACCTTTGTCTTTGTAATCATCTCTGGGTCTGTGTATTATGACAAAAAGTCAGCTAACTGATGAAGATGATAGTACTAGTTTTTATGATTACCCGACTTTATTCTGGGTTAAGGGGGTGATACTGAAGAGAGATTTCCTTATCTCCATTTTTAATTAGAAATTCCTGAACATAAAACAAAGATTAATTTTATAGATTGCCTTCACTTAGGAGCCCAATCATCTTCTGTTTAGTTAGTATCTGTTGCAGCACAAAATAGCGTACAAGGCAGCCCAAATTTATAATTTTTTTCTATTCTTTGTTGATCTTCAATAGCGTTTCAATAGCGTGTTCCATACAATTAACCGAGAAGCTAATTGGGATGCGCTTAAACGACGCCTACCGAAAATAGTGGATCTGTTCAAAAAAATAAAAGCACTCTTTGCCGAAAACGAATACTTTGTGATGTACGAAGTTAGAAACAGAAGTTCTTTTTAAATTAATCGAGGAGTTCGTTTAAGCTGTGAGATATCCGTAAGAACTCTGCTTAGTATCACTAGAAGTCATCATAAAGAAATCAAATAAGAGCTTTAGAAAGGAATACAGTGGAAACCGATTGAATTGTTGAAAATCTTAGAGTATACAGAAAATGTGAACTGTATACCTTCTAACACAGTTAAGGAAGTTATCAGACATAAAAAGGAAGTTTCAAACACGTTTGTCCTACAAAATTTCTTGGTCTAAGAGTAAATACGAAAAACACACAACTAAGACACATGAAAACATCAACAACACTACTTCTTGTGATACAGGTAGACAGGAAAGGCAATAGAATACTCCTACTATCAATAGTAGATGTAGAGATTAAAATAAACAAGACATTTTAGACGGTCTATAAGTTAAATATGTACCCCAAGTAATATTTATAGGCGCAGTAATCTTTGTATTTTCAAGTGCAGTAATGCTTTACGGATGTAACCTCTGAAAAGGAACCGCATATGATTACAAAAATTTACAACATTCTTCAGATAATCACAAAAAGATCATCGCTGACCCGGTTCGTTTCATAACGCTGATCAAGCTAATCACGCCTTCTAACGTTTCGTTACTACTCAAGACAAAGGTTTGGAAAAACTTCATAGAAACGATAGTTTTAATACAAATAAAATTGTATAAATTTGCTAAATTTCGGTTTTTGATTTTAACTACAAATAAAAATTTTATTTAAATTTAAGTTTTGTTCAAGTTTTAGAATTCAAATTTTACAGCAACTTTTAAACTGTTGGCTCTTAAGAAACGCTTAGAGACCGTATTAGTATAGCTATAGCAAAGACCATATGGCTACACAGACGTTTGAATACCGTACGACGTTAGGATCGTCTATTCAAGCACGGATAGGTTTTTACTAAAATCTTAACTGTGATAAATCTCAGAACACTTTTTCAATTGTTTCTTTGTTTATATTTAAAATTTAATTTATTTAATAATGAGTGAATGTTCTGAATTATGTTATATTTTCATCATTTCTACTTTTATGATTTTTTCCAGAGTTTAGCAAAGAAATAAATCAACCAAAATAAAACTTTCGATAATTGTACATAACTATAAAGTTCATTACTAGATGGCACATTGCAGATCTTAACAAGTTTCATAAGCTTTACATTATTATATTAGCAAAATTAATTAGTTGCTATATAAATAATTTTACAAGATTTTAAATGAAAAAAATTATTAAATAAATTTTATAGCATTAAATTAAATAAATTCTATAGAAATATCTATACCACACATTCTTACACATGTCTGCTTGTCCCTGCGGCTGGCAATAACACCAATATTTGTTGTTGTTTAATTATAGTATATTTTACTTTTATAAAATACATATTATGCTAAAATAATAATAAAAATGATTTACACATATATAATTTTCCAAAATATAAAATCTTTATCGCATTTAATATTCAAAATTATACTTAGCAAAATAAATAACTTTATGCGTACTGTACATTAACAGCTCGGTTTATACAGCAACTCTGCCGCAAATAGCGCGTCATATTACTTCGAAATTTATTTAAAAATGATGAAAAATGTAATTAAATACAATAGTAATGAATTTAATGGCGATTTCTAATGAATCCTTCAATTATTTATTTAAATTTTAGTTAACATATTTATTAATTATATTATAATTACATATGTCTACTTATAATTTTATAGAAATAAAAAAATTCTTATGAATATATATGTGAATAAAAGTTCCCGTAATTTGTACAAACACTAGTTTGAACCCATTTTCCCCAACAATAATATAAGCCGAGTGCGTGTATTAAATTTCATTAACACATTTCTTAATGTTTTTTTTAACACACACACGGCATTCAGCCTTGACATCTCCCAACAACCACTCTTTTATACAAACTTCAATAGTGACAGCTGTCATTCTAACAAAAATAAAAAAACACTATTTGCGGCGAATTTACACAAACAATATTTAGTCTTGTCCAACGCAAGGGCAGGATTATTTTCGTAAATATTTGTTAAGAAATAGTGACTATAAAATTCATGAAAGTGGCTTTTCTAACAGTTTAACTAATATTTTATCAATTGTGTGTCAAAGAAAATAGTTTTATTACAACATTACATCGATTTAGTGATTGAAAAACAAAAGTTGTGTAAAATTGTTCATATGTACTTTGATAGAAAGAGCACAACAGATGTTTTATGAAATTGCCGAAAAAAGCAGAGTTGTTATAAATTGAAAATCTTTATGACTATCTTTAAATTCAGCAGGTGAGTGTAATCAAATCATACGAAATATATATAAATAAAAGTATTTTTTCATAAATTGTTTTTAAGTTATACATTAAAATTAAAAAATTAATTTTTAAATATTATTATCAAAAAAAAGTGTCAATATAACAAGACAAATAATTTTTGCCAAAATAATAATTTGACAAAATATTTTATATAAACCATACAAACAAAAGAAAACATGTGCAGCAACAACAATGCTTTTAAAATCTCAGAGTTAAGTTTCAAGCGCATAATATTATAAGTCTGAAGTTTTAGTGCAGCCAAATTCAAAAATCAGTCTATTGTGAATGTTCACTGGAAATAGTTGCAAAATTCCAGTCATCTTTTAAAATCATATAAGCAGAAATAATAAATTGCAATATATAGATATATTATAACATAAGATAAAAAATGCTTAACATTACTGTTCTATTATTCATTTTGTTTTCTTTTATTTAAATTAATTAATTTTTAGTATTCACAATTTTTATATTTTATATTGTACACAATATAACAAAAAACATATATCAAAAAGAAAGCATTTAGCATAGTTTAAGATTGACACCAATTTGATTCAATTACACTTAATGCTGTTTTTTCACAACTCTGAAAGAAAAAATTACGGCTATAGTAAATATATATGATTAAATGGTCTTTAAAAGACAAAGCTTTTTACACAATCTGTAAATTTATAATGGTGTAATTTTTTATCGCGAATTAAAAAAGGTAAAACTATCAAATTTTTGAAAATAGTGAATAAGTGAAGATAGAGATTTTTTCGGTTACTTAGTTTTTCATAAATTCTATGATATACCTCCAAAAACTTTTCAGCACGGGGCTTTACATATTTTCTCAGCCACTGTTGTTTAATAGCCTATTTATTCAGTTAAAATTGATAATGATTCAGAGATCATAAGTAAAACTTATTGGCACGCCGTTATTATAATGGAGAAACCATTATTTAAGAGAAACATGTTTATAAATATATGTGATTTCCAAAAGAACAAAGGTATACTTATTGTAAAGGAGAGCAAAAAACAATAACAAAACATATAAAGAGAAGCGGCAACTGAAACATGATCAGCAGTTACAGTACGTTTACACTATCAAAATTAAGCGTTTTAACTATTAAATTGATAAAACTAACAAAAATGTCTCGATGTGGTAATTTCCAATGTGGCAACCATGCATATAAGTGCTGCAAACAGAAAATATTACGAATCACATTGAAAAGCAAATTTTAAACAAAAACAAACAATTTTTCAGAAAAGTTGAATACAACAAAAAAAAAAATGTAATGTACATTTTAAAATTGTTAAAATGTTTTCTGCAGTTGTATTTCGTAGTTTTTATTATTTGATTTCAATAATGTTCTTTTTTTTTCTTATATTTGGTATTCCTTTTCGTTACCCTTTTTTTCTGTTTTCTTATTTACTAACCATAGTGTAAACAATTTAATTGTATAAAAATTGTTCATTGAGGTTCAATAACTGTAAAGTGTGAGTAAGGTATTAATAATGACTAACGTGTACCCAAGCGAAGGGGTATGCAGCCTCTCCCATAAAAGCTTGCATTGATAACGATTGAAGAGAAAAAAACAGTATACCATGTGTTAGGGGAGTGCCAGACACTGATGCACAAGCGGAAGAAACACCTATACTGTCTTTCATTATTCATTGTCTTTTAGCGGACTTGGAGAAACCCTCTAATCCTCAAAAATTTTTTATGTTACAAATAATAACGATTGATCAATAAAGATAGGGCTTACAAATAAATTCTCGATTTTTATGCAAAAATACATTTTTTAATAATATTATATTAATGATATTATTACATATCATTATAAAATATGATAGATATTCATTGCAGCTGTTGTTTAATTTCATTGTAATAATCCTTTTTTATTTTGCTTTTTAGTTTTTATAACTCCAAAAATTTTTTAAAAAATTGCTTTCCCTACTCAAGCATGATGAACAAATTAATTATACATAACTAATGACCTATATATGTTTTATAAAAAAATTTATAAAACTGACAATATGCCTTAAGACATTGGTTGATTGATTGATTTAGATAAATAGGACTAGGACAGCATTTAGGTACTGGGACATCATTTTCTAACAATTCCATTCAGAAATCTTGCTTCAATCACATTTAAAAACGGCTTTTAAATAGTTCTAATTACATAACTTAATTTACGTGGTTTAATGTTGTGCAAAAGAATAATTGGTGATCTAACTTTAAGTGAAAATTTGTAATATAGAATCCTAGAAAAATTTAACAAATTAAGAATTTAATTAGAAAGTTTACAACTTAAATCGTATTAACTGAACCGCCTTTGACTGAACATCTCTTTATATTCGACCCCACAGTGTAAGAACTTTTTCAATATGTATAAACCTAAAAGATAAACAGCTGTGCAATGTTTCTAATTTTATAAAAATTTGATTTTACTAATTTTACGAAATCGATAATTATATGAACCATAAATAAAAATGTTATCGCATATGTTTAACTCGTTAATATAATTAGATATAATTAGAATTAGATGGGAAGGGGAAAGCAGTAAATGTGGACATAAATTTTGGCAAAAAGAAAGAGAAAATAAAGCTGCAAATCAAAATAAAGTTAAAAAAAAAAACTTCAGTAAATAAACTAAAATTTCTTAACTAAAATAAATTTTAAATAGATGAAAATTTTATTAATTATGACAAAATATGGCGTCGAACCATATTGAAAAGCAAATTAAAAAAAAATAAATTAATAAAAAATTGTTATTACGACTAATTTTCAATAAGTTTTGGATTATTGCTGGGCTTAAGTTGTTTATTGAATACATAAAATTAAAAATGTTTCTTTAAATAAAAAATTACACTTATAAATTTGTTTTATTGTATTTTAATTTTTTATAAAAAATTAATAATTTATTAATCCAAAGTTTATTAAAAATAAATTAAATTAATGATGTCAATTAAATTTTAAATTCTAGTTCAGCCTCTCAAAACTAATAGTTCCAAGAAAATTCCAAGAGTTTTCGAGAGAGCTGGACAGAAGACAGAAACAGAGAAGACATTTTAAAGGTTCCTTGATAGCAGACTTCAACTAACAACTTAGATTTAGTGTATTTTTGATCGAATATTTGGTTACAATAAATAAAAAATAAAATATATTATATTACATTTTCCTTTTTAGAAGTACTAATTATATTTAATTAACAACATTTTTTATAATTAGTCTGCTATTAGTAGTCTTCGTTAACATATAGAATTTATTCCCTAACTTAGAAAAATACTATTTAATACTACGTTTGGTATATTACTGTCTTACACAGCGTTTCTGAATCTCTGACCCACCATCGAGGGTCATCGTGGTACGTGAAATATTCTATTTTCTACTTAAGCGATATAATTTTTTAGAAAGATATTGGTACAGGTATTGAAAAACTGGTCTGTACAAAGTATAATAAGTGCCTTTTAGTACATGTCTTTAATAAAATTTTAGGCTTAAATCCTTTCAAGAAATGGTTAATTAAAATAGGTAAATTTATTAAAAAGTAAAAGTATTTGAAATGCTCCAAAATTACTATTACTAAAATGTGAGAATTTAGATCTTATTTATGATATGTATATGTCTAAATAAGAATAGAAAGTGATCTTAAAAAAATTCCTGGAAGGATATATAAACCAAACTCTTTCGAAAAATCAGTGATCAACAATATTTTTGAATTAATATTTGCAATTTTGATTTGCAGAGTTAGAAAAACAGTATAGCCATCTAATAAATAAACAGTATCTAATAAATAATACTTCGAATTTATAAAATAATTTAAGTTATTAAACAATTTAAAACAGATAGTATATTTAAAAATTAAATTTACCTGATTTGCAATGTTGCATTTAAGACAAATTAAGTGTTAGAATTCCGTTGCACTTAGCGAATTTACATTAAAAATTGCAATACTGACCTTTCTTATTTGCAAAACTGGAATAGAATGAAGTGCAATATATACCGCACTCGTTCACACATGCAATTTCAATATTGGGTAGAATTCTGCTTTACGGCGAATAACTCAATCAGTTGGTTTTGACCAGCATCCCGAATAGAGCTGTCATATTTGTCATTGTTTGATATGACATCAAAGTTGATAAATTGTTTAAAAAATATATTAAATAAATAATTCAAGTCAATTATAGTTTATAAATTATATAGATTGTAAGTGTTTATTTTGTAATGAAAGGTCGTGTGGAAGTTTTAAAAAAGTTTTAACTTCAACAAATGTCAGAAAACGTGAGAGAGTTTAAGAAATTGAATGAAAATGCAAAAAGAAATTGTTTGACAATTCTTCGTTTACAATAACAACAAAAATTGACAGCTGCGTTCGGCGAAAACAATACATATGTGTACAGCGCTGCCATATGTGTGTAAAATAAATAAGCGTATAAACAATAAACAATATTTTAATATGTTAAACTCATTTGCATATCTAATATATAATTTGGCGTTTTTATTGAATTTTATTATAAAATTCATTAATTGTGTAACTAAAGTTATTATTGTTTATCAAATTAATAAGAAGAGTTATGTTGCCTTTGCATACTGCCAATTATGTTGAGAGCGAAGAAAACTGACAAAAACGAAAGAAAAATAAAAAGAACATCACAAAAATCGTGTCAAATGCAAACATTGCAAAAGTTTAAAACTCTTACTATATAAAAAATAATTAGAAATTTTAAAGTTATATTTTATTAATAATTAAAAATAATTTAAATTAGTATTAAGTGTTTATTATTAAAATTACATTATAAAAATAGCAAGGGACGCGTAATAGAAATTAACGCAAAGGCAAGTAATAAGCAGCAGACAAGAAGGCAAAAAAAAAATTCACGTAGGAAAATCGTGGGAAATAATGCAGGAAAAACTATAAAAATATGAGTTATATATTAAGTTGCAAGTGCTAAATTTTAAAAACTTACTTATTTATAATGTGTGCAATTGTTATTAAGTAAAAATTCTTTTCTCTCTTATAGATAAAATTAATTAATGTGCGAGCAAAACAAATAATAAAAAAATCAAGGTAAAAAACAGGAGTTGGATAATAAATTGTTTATCAAAACATAATTAGTTGTGAAGCTCTCCCAACTTTTCCA
>NC_051846.1:73764201-73773138 GCF_002237135.1 Teleopsis dalmanni | reverse complement strand
CTAGGGGAAAATTCGAGACTGTTTTTTACCGATCTAACACAGCTTTTATTTTATAATATTAGGGACTTGGCCACTTAGAGACTTTCGGTGTTACTTGTACGCTGACCATTGCGGTTTTTTCGGGAATCCCTTTGGTCTACGTATAATCTGTGGTATCACATTGCGTCATTATTTGATCACAAATAATGCTATTCATTATTTTATTATGAACCTAACTTAAAAAGAATATAAAAAAATACTGATTTCAATAAATACATGATTTAGTTATTTTATACGCTTTCAAAATGAAAGGACAAGAACAAAAGATAAAACAAGTAATATAGAAGAGAAAAGCGATAATATTAATAATAAGGTAAGATTAGCTTTAAGGGGTCTGATCTTTCCATAGCGTTAACGTCGTAGGCATATATTTTTTAATGTTTTTTTTTCTAATTTTTATGAAATCAAATTTTACCGTAATTACGAACCACTGTGTCCCTTTCTATTTTAAATTTTTATCCATCATTTATCTTAATACAAACCATCTTTTTGATTCTGCTCATACAATTTAAATATATAATTTAATAGATAAATACTATTGTCTGCGTATAGAATTTTCTTAAAGACTATAATCTTCACCAGGGCAAATAAAATAAATCTGATTAAAATAAATAAATCAGAATAAATATATAAATATGTACTCGAAATTTCCTTTTTAACAATGCTAAATTATTGGATTTGCTTTTTAACCATATATGTAGGAGCTGTAAGAAGCTATAAGAAGAAACTATCGATCGCTTTCTTTGTACATGTGTAGACCTGGTAATATTGAGATAGTTCAGTATAAAAGTCTATGAACTAAGAAGCTTGGCGGATGTCGTTAGTCTAATCTTAGAGTTATCACTCTCCGCACGGGGAGGTACGCAGATCTTAGATCAATTACTGAATAATCATGAAGCTTATAGGAAATACATAAATTAGTCAATGAGATGGGTGCGAGCCTGTAGTATCCCCAGCTATCAAAGAGTAAAAGTGCCCAGTTGCGCTGAATCGAAAAAAGGATCAACATATACATACCATATACGTCGTTAATATAGATATTAAAATTTATCTCTTTTGTCAACCGCGGAAGTTGGTTTAAAAAACATGGATATTCATGACTGGATATGATAACGAAAAGCTAACAATTAACCGTCAGAAAAATGTAGAACGCGTCATTACTTTGGCTTAAGATGTAACATATATACAATTTGGTGACATATTATTTCATAGGAGGTATATGATAACGGTTCTTAAGTATATGATATACAGACTTCTATTTGGAATCATTATTTTATTCCTAAAGATTTAAATGAGTGTTTTGTTAACTTTTTTGAAATATTTTTAATTATTTTTTTTAAACTTTTTGTAAATTTAAAATATAACAATCTTTATAATATTGTTGAACTAAGAACGATATGTTTTAAATTTTATTTGGCTCCATATACATGGAAAATACATGTGGTAATTGTGGTTTGGAATATTGGCATGAGTTATACGCATTTAATGGATGTAGTAATCTTGCTATCTTTAAACAATACAAATCTAAGTATCTAAGATTGAACTACAATTGAAAGATATTTGTCATATCGCTTATTACAATATCTTTTCTTGGAAATAATTAGTTTTAATTTGACTGAATAATTCAGAACTAGAGCAAATTGGAATAATACAGTGATATATCAAGTACAGTAGTCATCTTTGCATATTACCAAATATATTACAAATTTTGCTAAATTTGCTAAATTTGCAGCATCAATCATTGCTCAATAAGCAAAACAATAATAATAAACAAAAATAACTATGATACACAATATTTGCAACGTTTTTATTTTAAATTTAAATGTTTCGCATTTTGTATTGCTTTATTTTACAATATTTAACGCAAATTTTCATAATTTTGATTTCGTTCCGAAAGTGTAAAAAATTGTGGTTTGCAATAGAAAAAAATTGGATACATGGACACAGTTAACAGGGTAAACTTACGATTTATACAATAAGCATTTGCTTACTAAATTATAAAACTTACACAATCTGACAATATAAGATTTGAAAAATTAGTATCTTGTAGTTAACAAATAGTGCGTATTTAAGTTCTTTAAGTTTTTACACAGTCCAGTACTAAGACCAGTTCGTTCGTCATTAGTCTCTGTACAGATACCATCTCTATTAATCGCTTCGAGAAGTAATTATCACAATCTTTGTTCAATAAGTTCAAATGTAAAATTAGTTTTGAAATATTTTAACTCATAAACATAATGGAAACATAATATTTGTTCGTCAGATAATGTCGTTAATTTATATGTATGTAGGGTAAGCATGCACACGCATGCAGACATTGAGGTCAATCGAACTTGCGAGTCAATAAACAAAATAACCTACCTAAAATCAAAAAATACATTGATTTGATCGATAAAACGTTCGGTTGGTTCGTCTATACAAAAAAAAATTAGTGATTTGTTACGACTAAGCGTATTGGCTCATTTATCTTCTTCTTCTACAACTTTAGCTTCATCATCGCTAGATGCAATAATACATGAATACAGGTAGCAACACAGATTGAGGTAAATGCAACAATCACTAAACGTTTTCATCATCATCAGCACCAATTTTAACAGCAATTATTGCTATCGTTATTGTTTAATACAAACTCATATTATCCGATATTATTCATTTCTTGATATTTATTTATTAGACGAAGACACCTTCAATGCAGTTCAATGAAAACTTTTTATGAAGTAAGTGGAACAATTATTATCTGCAAGTGAGTTGCGTTTACGATTATTGATTATTGATTAATGATTAATGATTAATGATTTGCCTAATTGTTTAATTTTCGTACAAATTTATTTTGTTGTCAGCGATCAAGAGAAAATGTTCATATTAAAGTTAATAAATCGTACTTATCGTGATAACTTTCAAAATATTGTGTTAGGAATTGTGTACAGCTATTATTTCGTTCATTTTATCGACACTTTAAATTTTAATATTTTTTTTATAAACTTTATATTAACTTTTTACTACAATTGATGGACAATTCAATTGGTTTTTGAATAATTTATGTCACTTTTTATGAGAACATATACATAATGTTTCACTATTAAAGAGAACTAACATTTTTGCTAAACACTAAACACAATAAAGGATTAGAATTATCTCTAACAATAATATATCGATAGACTTTTAATTCATTTTCCCTAACTTTTAATATCAAAGGAAATAAGTATCTAATATTTAAGATATAAGTATCTTTGTAATTCAAATAATTATTGGCGAAACTCGCCTCAGTTTTTACTAAAAATTCACAATGAAATAAAATATTTATTGCTATTATATTTTAAAGGTTTATTTATCACTATAAGAAAACCTATAACTAAGAAAAATAAGTTGAAAATAAATAATTTTTCGATCACCTATCTCAAATCAAGACTAATAAGAAACTATTTCATCAAATTTAACAGGTGTAAATTAATATGAATTCTCAAACCGTATATTATAATATTTGTCACGTAGGGTAAGTAAAATGCATTCGAGAATCTTGAAAAAATGTACATAATATATAGATATATATATATTAGTATATATATAAGTATGTATATATAAGTATATATATATAAGTATATATATATAAGTATATATATATTAATATATCTATATTAATATATATATATATTAATATATATATATATGTACATAAATAGAGTACTAAATATAAGTAGACCGATGAGAAAAATTATTGTTAATAATATTCAATGGTGACTTTCCAGAGTTCGACTTTCCGTTTTAAGGATAGTCAAATCAATGTTATCTTTTTACTTTCTCTTTCTACTTACTCTGATCATAGATATATGAAATTGAAAATGAGAAAAGGTTAACATATACAATATATAATAGTTTCAGTGCCAAATGAGGTAATAGCGGGAAGCAAAGAAGTCGTTGGGTTACAAAAAAAAAAGATGCAAAGTTACATATGATTTTCAAATCCCGTCTGCGTTTTCTTTAAACTTGGAGGCACACAAATTTCGTATCTCAAATACTGAAATGTACTACCCAGTTGTCCACAGTTAGTGATAAAAAACTTTCATATATTAACACATCAAATATATTAACACATCAAATATATCAACGCTGAAGTTAGTCAAGCTAAGTTTGGCCGCATATTCATAAAGACGTATCCTATTTTACCAGAATTTGATAACCGTGCCTAAAACGAAGATTTACTACTATATCAGAGCACGGTTGGATGTTTTCACTAAGGTTTATGAATGTTGTCTAAATGTGTATCAGAATACTATAGATGCAGTTCCGCTTTCTATAGAATAATGCTAAGCGTGTTCATTAAGGTCGAAGGTTGTGATTTTGTAAAGCTGGTTATTGTGGTTATTGGCGTTTTCAATAACATGCATCTATCATTTCGCACGATCAACGTGATTCCTGATATTATTACCGACGTGAGATATTATTGCCATTTTTGTTAGAGATTTGATAGTATATTATAGTACTATTACGACAAATTTGGGACGGCAGTTTCAATAAATAGGTTTCCAAAATAAACACTCACACAAAACTGTTTTTCAACAAATAGAAAAGAACGGTTTTATAAAACGCTGTAAAGTGTACGTGTTACCATAGATTTCTTGTGCTGAGAACTTCACCGAAAGTTAATATGAATGCCAGTTTGCAGTAATGTTTTATGGTAATACATCACGAAAATCTTTACTGCTAAGAAAAAGTTTTAGATAGCACAGAAAAGCCTGAAAGCAGTCATCATTTTCAATGGCAAGGGTACGTGTCGAGCTTCGCGTTCTCGACACGTACCAGTCTCAAAGTCTTCCAAAGGACAGTCTCAAAGTCTTCCTTGATTGTCCACATCGAATTCAAAGATAAACCTGAACTGTTATTACATATATTCGTAAATTTTTATTTATATGGTATATATTTTTTAACATACAGTGGAATATGAAATACCTTATCATGTCGTCGTCCAGCCTCCACCGCTACAAGGGAGGAGCTGTGGTGACAATATCATCACAGCAGAACTAAATATCAATGTTCACAATTATTTTCAATAATCGAATAGAAATTGATTTTCAAAATAAGAACCAGCATTTGAAGCATTTGAGTAAGGTATAGTTTCCTATATTAATATATCATAAAGAGTATAATCTCATAAATTCCGTGTGAAAAAAAATTTATGTTATAAATGTATAGTTAAAATTAACTTTAATATTAAATATATAACTCATGTGAATCTCTTATACTGTATTACAAAATTTGATGATTAGAACTATCCATATTGTAATTTATATTAAAATATCAATAAGTCTAAGAATTGCTTCTCAACTTATAATGTAGCTAGAAAATAAATGAAATGAGATTTATTGATTTGATTATGAATTATTGATTATTGATTTAGTTGTTACCTCAATTTGCATTGTTATCGTAATATTATGTTTTAGAAAAAATCATATATAATCAAAAATATATATTAATAAAACAGTGAAGTATATTAAAATACTATCACTACTTTTATATCATTATTACGTTTTTAAAATCTAAAAATCATTTCAACTTAAGTATGTGCATACATGTATAAGAAATATTAATATTTCATATTATATATTAGAATAAATAGTATTACATATTGATATATGTAATAATTAATTGGTTTTAATACCAGTATTAAATCAAAATAAAAAAGTGAACTGCCATTTTTTTTAATGTTAAAGTCGTCGTCAATGTGTTGTTGCTTATATAAAATTTATAGCTCACCTATTTAAGTAGGAGAATATATATAACGTACCTGAAATGAGATATTATAGCACATTAATTCTTTTAAAAATATTTTTTACACTAATTTATAAAAAAGTTTTTATATAGCAATCAACCATCAAACTAAATGCCAAATTTATTTTACAATGATAATAAATATAAATATATATGTGATAAAAATATATCTTACGTAAAATTTATATATGACGAGAATGTTAATTATTAGTTAATTTAAAAATAATTATACAATGTGTGGATGGTTATTAACAACTTCCTATTAAATAATTATTTGTCAGAATAATATAGCATTTATTTAAGATTAATCGTGGTTAATGATTTTAAAAATATATTGACTAGAACGAATTGCCAAAATAGAATTAGAAAGACGGACAAATTTATTTGATGTAGAAACTGAAATCAAAAGTTGCAAATAACAGTGGATATGTTACAAAACTAATGAAACTTTCAAGTTTAAGCGTCAAAACAATATTACAAAACACCTTAAAAACCTGGAGACCAGCAGAACTCGCATCAGATTGGCGGAACTATATACTTCAACAGCAATTAATTAATGTTTATATTTATTTATTATTTCTTATTTACTATCCAACTGTAAGAAAACTGTTTTATAAGTCTGTGATAATTAAATGGACTTCAATTTTATTAAATATATTTTCAAACATAATTTCCTATACAAATTTTTTACACATTTAAAAAACAGAGTTTCTTCATTTGTCAAAATATTTGTTAGTTGCAGAAATTACTGCCGATGTCTACTGTAGCTTATTTCTATAAGGCCATTTTTTTTAAAATTTGAAATAAATAATAAAAATAGTAACATATGTTGTGAATAAAAAAGTCACTGATCAGCAAAATAGTACATACTTGATAAAAACTGAAGCTGATTTTACTGTGTACTTTGTTGTTACATTACTATCCTTCCTAATCTACAAAGCTGCTTATCTTATAGATGATTGTTATAATCATCTGAGACAATCAGATAAATGTTGTAATCATCTGCGATAATCAGATGATTGTTATAATCATCTGAGATAATCAGATGATTGTTATAATCATCTGAGATAATCAGATGATTATAATCAGATGATTGTTATTATCATCTGAGATAATCAGATGATTGTTAGGGTGGAACAAAATATATTTTCTTTTGTTTTGATCATCTAAGCGACCTAAAAGTATTGAATAATATTGCCTTTTGAGATAATCAATCATAATAATAAATTTTGTTCTGGAGGAAACTGTTCTCGCTTTTTTTAAGCTTGTTTATTAGAAAAAGCACACTGTATCGACTACTCCGGAGTATAGCGTTGTATCCATGTTATATTCACAAACTGTCATGGTCTATGCTTAACTGCTTGCAAAAACTTCTTAGAAGCTGCTATACGGATCGGTTTTAATCCACTGCGACACCCAACTTTCTAACAACTGTTTGAAATGTAAATGGTTTTGAGAAATCTTAAACGTATTCAGAGCGTTTTTTTTTGCTTGACCGTCCTGGGTCACTAAATAATGGATTTTATTTTCATTTTCATTTTATTGTTTGTTGTCTTATTTGAACGTCCTATTGACACAGCAGCTTTGATACGCATACTACATAAAACACGGTTATTTATGTTAGTTCTTAATCATACCAAAAGAATAATGAAGAAACTATATAGTTCTGAATCATAGCAAAAGAATGATGAAGAAACTCCATAGTTCTGAATCATTGTAAAGAAGAAATATTAAAACATCGTTATATTATGAAAAAAATATTACCAAAAACTTCAAAAATTATTTAGTACAATTATTCCTGAACTTTTTAATAGGCTTCGTATATAAATTGTATTGATAAATTGTGTGCACATCTATTACGATAAAAACTCTTTCAAATGACATGTAGGCACTACTTAATTTACTTTAAATATATATGTTGAAATAGACAAAAGCCAATATGCCAACTAACAGCATCAAAAAATCAAAAAATGTGTTAGTTAACAGCATAAAAAAAACAGAATAAAATTAGAAAAAAATGTAAACAATGTAAACAAAAATGTAAATGCATGAAAGTATTAAATATTTAAACATTACACTAAAAAATAATTATTTTCTCTTTCACTTATATAAACATAGTAAAAAATAAATGTAGTGAAATTAAAGTTTACACTCCCAGTGGAGCAGAGTAATGCGATCTTTTGTACTGCAACGCACCCTATCCAATAGACGGAAATACACTGTTTGCATAGTGTATATCCGAAAAGAGTGTGGCTAGTAAATAGCAAATAATGGATTTGTAATAAGGTTAACTGTGGGTAGGCCTAGAAACTTTAGGAAAGCTAAAGCTAACGTTATTGCAAATTTAAAACAACATAACAGAGTAAAACTAAATGTCACTACAATAACTTAAATTTACAAATCATATATTTTCAAAGTATTTGGCAAAATAGAAATAGTACTCAGTAGAAGATTCTTACTAAGTATTTCTATAGACAAATTATTTCGATGGCAGTACAATGAAGTGTTAGACGAATACATTTTTGCATTTCAAGTTTCTAAAATGCAAAAAATGTTTAAGTAATACAATGCCCGCATAGGTGCAAGTGCATAAAAATATTTGTGAAAATGTGTATTTGAAATTGTATTTGAGATTGTATTTGAAATTGTGAAATATACTTTGTCCAGTGCATTGCAATCATGTAATTCATTAATAGAAAAATGTTAACATGATTCACTAATTACAACCGGCATAAGAAATATTTAATTTACTTTAGTTGCTTTAAAAGCTAATCGGTATTTCAAAATGCCGGCGTGGGAAAATGAGCGCATAAAACTTTTTATGAGATTATATTTGCATAATTAGATTTTAATTTAAACAGTTTTTTGCCTTTGCGATAAGAACAAGTTTTTAATATATGGATTTGAAAATATATAAATTAAATAAATTTATAATCAAATTCAAAAAATAACCGAATATACGAGAATAAAGTATTAGCGAATTTTGATTTCCTCTGCGGTTTTATATATATGGCACCGGCAATAATGACGTGATTGGAAAGAAAAGACATAAATTTTAATATATATAAGAATGATGGGAATTTTGTTAGCTAAATTTATATATGATATAATATATAATTTTGAACAACACTG
>NC_051846.1:73757092-73764101 GCF_002237135.1 Teleopsis dalmanni | reverse complement strand
CTTCGATTAAGTACTTTTTGGAAAGTAGAAGTTCTAAAAGTTTTTAAGGAAATGCAACCACCAAACATTTGTTTACCTTTTATTTGGAAAATTGTCAAAAACAGCTTTCTCAAACTGTGAAAATGCCATAAAAAGCTTTTATTTAGGGTATGTTCAATATATTCATTTGCATTTGAAACATATTTGGAGCTCATTCTAACGTCGTTGGAACGCATTTATACAGAATGAGATCCAATGGATCTCATTTGCGCTTGAGATTTTGTATGCAAAAATGAGTCATTTGTTTCTCATTTTCGATTGATGACCAAAATGAGGCTTTTGAGGCCAGTAGGGGTATTCGCTCTCTCTTGCAAACTCATTGCAAGGTGCACGAAATGCACAAATTGTACGAGAATGCAAATAACAACAACAAAATACACGCACAAAATTTCGTGCAATTGCGTGCAATCTTCCAATACTAAAACCTATAGGGGTATTCACTCTCTCTTGTAAACTCATTGCAAGGAGCACGAAATGCAAGAATGCTATATAAAAACTGCAAGACTGCGAGAACACCTCTGTTGCAGAATTGCATCATCAAAATGAGTCAGCTGTTTTTATAAAAGTATAACAATGCCGCGAACAATTGAAATACAAAAATGTATAGATTTTTTTATTGAAACTAGTGCTTTTAATATTCTGATTGAAGGTATTAACATGTTGTTAATGTAGTTTTCACTACTTTATAGTTTCTATTTGTTACTTACTTACTTAGTTGGCCATTACAAACGTGTGTCGTCCTTGGCCGCGTCGAGTAGCCTCCGCCAGTCAGCCCGATTAGTTGCCTTCTGACGCCAGTTGGTAGTACCGAGCGCCCCCAAATCGTTGGTCACCTGGTCCTTCCACCCAAGATGCGGACGTCCTCTACCGCGTTTTCCACCTGCGGGTACCGAATCAAATACCTTTCTAGTCGGAGCACTTTCTTCCATTCGCACAACATGACTAAGCCAGCGTAGCCGCTGAATTTTTATGCGCTTAACTATGTTAATATCGCGGTATAGCTCATACAGCTCATCGTTCCATTTTAATCGATACTCGTCGCCAACGCGTAAGGAACCATAGATCTTCCGAAGAATTTTTCTCTCGAATGCTCCTAACGCCTTCTCATCACTGTTGGTAATTGTCCAAGCTTCTGCACCATACAGCACGACAGGCATGATAAGGTATTTGTAGAGCCTGATTTTTGTTTGTCGAGAGAGGGCTTTATTTCTCAATTGCTTACTTAGCCCGAAGTAATATTTGTTGGCAAGAGTAATTCTTCGTTGAATCTCTAGCCTGACGTCATTTTTGGTGTTTAAGCTGGTTCCTAAATAAACGAAGTCTTTCACAACTTCGAACTTATAATTGTCAACAGTGACGTAGGTCCCAAGACGCTCAGGAGATTTGTTTGTTGACAGAAAGTACTTTATTTTGTCCTAATTTACCACAAGACCCATTTGTTTTGCTTGTTTTTCTAAGTTGGAAAATGCCGCACTGACGACGCGGGTGTTCAGACCAATGATATCAATATCGTCGGAATACGCAAGCAGCATTACACTTTTTTAGAATATTGTGCCAGTACGGTTTAAATCTGCTGCTCGAATTATCGTTTCCAACATTAGGTTAAAGTAGTCACACGACAAGGAGTCACCCTGTCTGAAACCTCGTTTGGTATCAAACGGCTCAGAGATGTTCTTTCCAATTCTAACGGAGCTGGTGGTGTTGCTCAACGTCATTTTACATAGCCGTATAAGTTTTGCTGGGATACCAAATTCAGACATAGCGGCATAGAGTGTGCTTCTAGTCGTAGTGTCAAAAGCAGCTTTGAAGTCGACAAATAGGTGGTGTGTTTCGATTTGTTTTTCTTGAGTCTTCTCCAGGATTTGACGCACTGTGAGTATTTGGTCTAGAGTGGATTTGCCAGGTCTGAAGCCACACTGATAAGGTGCAATCAGTTGGTTGACGATTGGCTTCAATCTTTCACATAGTACGTTTGATAGAACCTTATATGCGATATTTAAAAGACTGATCCCGCGGTAGTTGGCGCAGTTTGCAGGATCACCTTTTTTGTGGATTGGGCAAAGCACACTTAAATTCCAATCGTTGGGCATGCATTCATCCGACCAAATGTTGCGAATTAGCTGTAGCATGCATTTAGATAGCTCTTCGCCACCAGCGTTAAACAGCTCAGCCGGTAAACCATCGGCGCCTGCAGCTTTGTTGTTTTTGAGCCGCGTTATAGCTGTTTTAACTTCATTATGATCGGGAGGCGGGACGACTATTTCATCGTCAACGATTGAAAATTCGGGATCATCTTCGCTTTCAGTCACATTGCTACTACCGCCATTTAGTAGTTTCGAGAAGTGATCCCTCCAAATATTAAGCATGCTTTGGACATCTATCACCAGATTACCGTTTTCATCTTTGCAGGAATTAGCTCCGGGTTTATAACCATTTGTCAGACTTTTAATTTTTTGATAGAATTTTCGAGCCATATTCCTGTCGCCCAGCTTCTCAAGCTCTTCGTACTCATGTCTTTCTGTTTCCTTCTTTTTTCGCCTGAAAAGACGTTTCTCTTCCCTTCTGTTTTGCCGATATCGCTCTTTAACTAACTGGAGAGATGTGTAAAAGCATCTGGAAGGCTATTCCAGACTACCTAGAGGCACTGTTTGGACAATGTATGAGAACGGGATATTTTCCCACTGAGTGGAAGAATGCCAGAGTGATTGTGCTTTTGAAGTCGCCGGATAGGGTCAGGAGCAATCCTAGATCTTATCGGGGTATCAGCCTTCTTCCGGTACTTGGCAAAGTGCTGGAAAGGGTCATGATAAATAGACTTCAGGAGAGCTTGAATGTAGGTTTATCTCCAAATCAGTTTGGCTTTAGGAAAGGTGTTTGTACTGATGATGCGTGGAGGTATGCTAAGGAGAGTGTTATGAGAAGTTCCAGTAAGTATGTGTTGGGTGTGTTTGTTGACTTCAAAGGTGCATTCGACCATTTGTTATGGTCTGGTGTGCTGGAGAAGTTGCGTGAATCGGGTTGTCAAGAGATGCCCTTATGGAATAGCTATTTTGCCGGGAGGCAAGCGTGTGTTGTGGGAAAGAATGAGAATGTTGTGGTGAGTGTTGTGCGTGGATGTCCGCAGGGTTCTGTTGCTGGTCCATATATATGGAACCTAGTGATGGATACCCTTCTGCGGAGGTTGGAGGTATGTGTTGATTGTTGTGCGTATGCGGATGATCTGCTTATTCTGGTTGAAGGTCAGTCGCGTCTGCAGATTGAAACCAAAGGTGTGGAGTGTATGCGTATTGTGAATGGATGGTGTGCTGAGGTTGGAGTGGACGTAGCCTTCGATAAGACGGTTACTATGCTCCTTAAGGGCAAATTGTCCCCGAATAGGCACCCGTGTGTGAATGTTGATGGGTCTAGGCTCAAGTATGTGACGCAAGTCAAATACTTGGGCATAACCATGGGTGAAAGAATGTGTTTTATCCCACATTTGGTTCAATTGAAGAAGCGGCTGACTGGTCTGGTCGGACAGGTGCGCAGAGTGATTAGACAGGAATGGGGTCTGAGTAGGCGGGCTGTACGCACCATGTATAACGGTCTATTTGTTGCTTGTGCAACATATGGGGCGTTTGCATGGTGTGAAGTAGTCAAGTCTGCTCATGGCCTTAGGAAGGTGCTATCTTGCCAGCGCGTGATGCTACTAGGCTGCTTGCCGGTTTGCCATACGGCCTCCACAGATGCTCTCCAGGTTTTGCTGGGGGTCCCTCCCCTGGACTTAGAAGTGTTGCGTCGGGCAACTGCTTTTGGGCTGGGGAGGGGTTTCGCATTGACGGAGGTTGAATGGCTTAGGGATATCAATGTCGCGAATTTAAACAAATCACAGATTGTAAGGGTACTGAATGAGTGTGTGATATCTAGCTGGCAAGCTAGATGGAATGAGTGTGAATATGGTAGAGTGACCTATGAGTATATCCGGGATGTCAATTTCGTTAGGGATAGACCAGACTTTGGCTTCGGCTTGAGTCTTGGCTATCTCCTGACGGGGCACGGGTCCTTTAATGCATTTTTGCATCAAAGGGCCTTAGTTGACAGCTCGGATTGTATTTGTGGGTATCACTCGGAGGACTGGAAGCATGTTTTGTGTCAGTGTGTGTTGTATGATAATGTTCGTGATTTGGATGGTATGGGTGTTAGGATAACAGCAGATGGGTATGATGTTAGTACTGTTCTTGCTAATGCTGAAAGTCTTAATAGACTGGATGCATTTGCGAGGACAGTATTTAATCGTCGTCGGGCCTTGGTTGGTCAGCTGAGGCAACATGTATGATTAGGTAAGTGTGTGCACTTTTCAGTGCAATGTGTGTGTGAGGTGTCAAAGCTTGTCATCTGTAGCTCCCTGCGTGCTGTTGTTGTCTGTTGTGGTCTGTTGTCTCGTTGTCTGTTGTCTGTATTTCTTGTTGTCGGTTGAACATCTTTTGTTGTTTTGTCTGTTGTGTTGTGGGCACCATCCCGATGCTGTTTGGAGCATCACTGGTAGTAAGTGAATTTTCACTTACGACACTCGACCGGAGGTGTAATTCTGGTACCACGGGGGTCAGGGCCCGCAGCTTCGCCTGTCCTGACCATTTGAGGTTGGCTCCTTAAAGGGAGTGTCGTGGTGGCTGTGGTTAATACCCAAACATACGCGGGTAGAGTGTTGGTATTCATTTCATTCATTTCATTCATTATTTTCATTCATTATTCATCCTTTCATTCCTTCACACATTTAATCATTTATTTACCTTCATTCGATGTGGAGTTGCATTTTCCAACCGGGTGCTGTGACCCATAGATCAGCAGAGGTGTTAGATAGGCCTCGCTCCTCACCAAGGGGGAAGCTATGCCCAAACGCATAGCTTCAACTGGTACCGGCGGAATTCCTCGGAATTCCAATGGGGCGTTCATCGGCGCAATATACCGATGCGTGTGTGAAGAACACCGTGATGTTGAGCCTTCACGGCAGGTAATCACGTTAAATCTTGGACCTTCATCGCTCTTTAACAGCGCGCGTCGCAACTGACCGCAGGGTGGCTTGATATGCTGCGTCTTTCTCTGCAGTAGCATTGCGACACTCTTGGTCGTACCAGCTGTTTCTTTGTATACGGTGATAGCCGATCACCTCTTCTGCAGCGGTACGCATAGAGTTAGAGATGTGGTTCCATTGCGCGCACATATAGGCTTCTTCAGATGAATTTTCCAGATATTGGGAGAGTCGAGTAGCGAAGTCATTAGCTGTCTGTTGTGATTGCAGCTTTTCGACGTCTAGCTTTCGCTGTGCTTGTTCACGCACCTTTTTCATCGCACATAAACGTGTGCGGATCTTGGCTGCAACAAGGTAATGATCCGAGTCGATGTTGGCTCCTCGGATAGTACGTACATCCAAGACACTGGAAGCATGCCTTCCGTCTATCACAACGTGATCAATTTGAGATCTTGTGTTTTGATCAGGTGACAGCCATGTTGCCTTATGTATGTTGAGATGCTGGAATCTGGTACTACTAACCACCATGTTTCTATTTGTTAGATGATGCAAATTACTGAGAAGTGATGGAGCAATTAAATGAAGACCTTTTGTTTACTTTAGTAAACTATCACGGAAATCACCAACCCATACCAAAATCTATTCAATGGAGATCTACCATTCTTCAAGAATTTGATGAAGGCCGTTTTCGTCAGATGCTTAGAGTAAATTGGAACAAATTTTCCTTAATACTCTCACTAATAAACGCTAGCGCGGAGTTCACTAATTCCCATTCAATTCAACAATTCCCGCTCGATCTTCAACTTGCTATTGTTTTACATCGTTTGGGTTTATCAGGCGAAAATGCGGCTAATCGCAAAGTCGCTACATTATTTGGTGTTGGAAATGGGGAAACAATTTATAAGATAACCCGAAGAATCTTTCGCTCCATATTGGAACTGCAAACCAAGTTTATAATGTGGCCAGATGTAGCTGAACGACAAAATAAAGTTGAGAAAACCTATTATGAGCTTCCACATTGCATTGGATATTGACAGTACTGAAATAAAACTTGCCGAAGCACCAGTGGTTAACCATACATCCTATTTTTCAAAAAATAGAGTGTATTCAATAAAAGCACAAGTCATATGTGACTATCAGCTGAAGATTCGACATGTAGCAGTTGGTCACTTTGGAAGTGCACATGATACTCGCATGTTTCGTATAAGCGCTCTCTGCATCCAAGAAAATTCTTTATTTTCCTCAGAATAATGGTTAGCAGGCGATTCTGTTTATCCATTACTTAAAACTCTTATAACTCCGTTTCGGTCAAACTCCCAACAGCTTGACTACTCCAAACGTAAAACTTTTAACTTACGCCATAGCAGATTTCGTTTAAGGATTGAACATTGTTTTGAACTTCTGAAGGAACGCTTCGGTAGTCTTAAGTAGTTAAGAATCCGTATTCAGAATGATACGAGTCATAATTTTTGTTCAAATTGGTTCCCTCTTTGTTGCATATTGCACAACATTTGATACGGAACACGTGGATTACGTACATGACAACGACGAAGAATCTGATGAGCTTATGCAGAATGAAGCTACTCAGAGAACCAATGAAGGAGCTTCGAAGCGCTTCAATAATTACGAATAATCAATAATTTACGAATACAAATATATAAAACATACATATATGTATATATATTTAATATATAATTAAAAAGTCAATTGCGACATTACCTTTTTCCAGTAGGTTTATTTCAAGACAAGAATACCATAATGTATAAAAACGTATATATATATTAATATATGTAATAATAATATAATATAAAAATAATTAGTATAATAAAAATATAACTAATTCTTAATTTATTATTGTTATTTGTTATATTTTTTATCGAGGGGGGTAGTGGGGCTTTGCACAGCAGAACGCACGACTTTCGGTGCAGAGTTGGATGATGTGTTGTCTGCAGACGATTCAAT
>NC_051846.1:73748319-73756992 GCF_002237135.1 Teleopsis dalmanni | reverse complement strand
GGAACATCGTGAGAAAGGTATGGATATGTCAAAAGTCCGAACTGATCCAGATACCTTTTCGTTCGATAACCGTCAATAATGTCTCTTGCCCATGGTTTAATCCTAGAATAAAACATTTTATAAATTTATGAAATAGAAAATATGCAGTTTGGAAAAAGTACCCTACTGAATTTAACTGGATGAAGTTTAGAATTGCTAAAAATGTAGCTGCTAGAACTGTTCATAAGGGTAAGTCAAATTACTATGAATCTAAGCTTGGTGGTACTAAATCTACTAAAACCCTTTTTAATAATATCAAAATGCTTGGAGTTACACGGAAAAGTAAAAATATATGTAATGTGGAGCCAAATGCTCTAAGTAACTTCTTTGTTTCTTCTGTTGATGATAATGGTAACTCTTCTTAAGTATTCTTAGATATGGATATTGTTGACGTTATTGAAGGCTTTAGCTTTACTAACTGCGTAAGTGAAGATACTGTTTTTAAGAATTTAATGAGTATAAGTTCAATACTTTTGGGTTAGATGAAATTCTTCTTAAAATTATAAAGCTCATTTTACCATTCATAATATCTGCATCAACTCATATTATAAACTATTGTATTAAAAAAAGCTAAAGTTATTCCAATTGAGGAAAAAGTTAATGTTTAATGTTAAATGACTTTGTCACAAAGTTTAATATAGATTTAACATGCATACATCGCTGAGCAGTTGAAAACAATATGCTGCTAAATGCAGATAAAACCATCATTTTGCCGCTTATTAGGTTCGAATTAAACTTAGACGAATTACCTCCAGTGGCTATTGGAAACTTGTAATGAACCTTTTTATCAGCCGAGGTTTTGCTCGCCGGATCCCAGAGTCGTTACAAGAATATTTCTTATAACCCTGAATCGTTCGAATAATAATTTTTAAAGCCAGTTGATTGTTTTTAATTTCTTTATTTATCTTTTTCCGAAATTTATTTTACAATATTTATAGCTTATTTGCTAACAATATATATTATAAATATTAAGAATTATTATAATTCCTGAAACAATAAAAAATTCTAACTAATGGTGGATTTGGAACCAACACTACCGACGAGGCTGCGTTGTTAAAGAGTCAGTGTTACCGACTGGGCTACACTGATGAACTTGGAACCAACGCTACCGACAAGGCTGCGTTGCTTAGGAACAGTGTTACCGATAGGGCTACACTGATGAACTTGGAACCAACGCTACCGACAAGGCTGCGTTGCTTAGGAACAGTGTTACCGATAGGGCTACACTGGTGAACTTGGAACCAACGCTACCGACAAGGCTGCGTTGCTAAGGAACAGTGTTACCGATAGGGCTACACTGGTGGACTTGGAAAAATGTTATTAAATATTTTTAGTTACCTGCTTGTACACTTGCTCTGGCTCTGTCAAGTGTTCTGCTTCGTGGCTTGTCATTGAGTCTCTGGTGATGTGCACTGTTCGAAGTGCTGTGGCCAAGTCCCTGTGTTTTACTTTGCTTCTCCTTTTATACGGATTTTATAGAACGGGACTTCTAATTGCTGAGTGCACTTTGTACAGCTTTGTTATTGTGGATTCTAAGTGTCTGCGTCTGGTATGTTTACTGTTGCTGCACATTTGTTAAAATTTTACAAAATAGTTACACTCAAACAAAAAGGAGTGTTATTACTTAATTTATATTGTAAAAGGAATTGCATTTAATTTTTATTAAATTAATACTAACTTAATGATACTGATTTTACATACTAACTTAATAATACCTTAATTTTAAACTTATTTATACCTTAATTTTTATTACTACCTTATACTAACATTTTATTTTATGTTTATCTTAACTAATAATAAACAAATTATATTTAACTAAAAATACCTTAATTCTATTGTTGTTTTTTTTTTGTTTCTTTTATTTTCTTGTTGTTTGTTTGTGACGAGATTCTAAAACTCGTCACAAACTCAATTATTAAATATAGTGCATCAGTTAAATGTCTAGGATTTTATTTGAATTCAAAGTTACATAAATCTGATTATGTCATTAGGAAATCATTTATTTGCCTCAGATATTTAAATTTATCTACTTAGTATACCCCAGTCGATTACGTAACTTAATGGTCAAACAACTGATAATGCCTATAATTACTTATGCCCCGTTTGTGTACTCTAAAGTTGACGGCGAGTCCCTTGCTACATTGAGAACTGTAGTAAACTGTAGTACTAGATACATCTACGGCATTAAACGTTTGGATCATATAACGCTATTCTGGGATGTGACATTGAGCAGTATTTAAATATTCGAATCTGCTTATTTCTGTTTAAATTGAAAACTACTCAATTCCGAAGTACCCTTTAAATGCTTGCAGCCTATGCGTTTCAACATATCTTTTCATAATTCCAAGATCTAATTTTGTTGCTACTACCAGGTTTTTCTTTATTCATTAAGTCCAATTATGAAACAGTCCTGTCCAATTTGGACATAATAATGATCAGCATAAAATCTATAAATCTTGTATTTTAAGTTAATTAGATTTATTCAATTATTTTTGTTCAACATAATTACAAATTATTTATTTCAATCCAATTTATTCTATTATTTTTGTTTTGTTGTCAAAACGAATTTTTATTCTCATAATGATAATGACTTGATGTCTTAGCCTTGAACGGTGGGTTAAAATATCAACATTTATCAAAAACAACAACAACAGTTGTATATCACACTAGCACACTTTGCTCATCATATGAAACTGCAGATAAGCCATGCATTTGGCATGTGCAATATTTTAATACATAACATTATGAGAAATGAAAATTCGTTTGTGCAAGGTCAGTATTATAATTATTATAATAATAATTATGTTTGTAAAGCAAGCTGGTATATGGACTTAGTTCAAGGTTAAAAGAAAATAAGTTTATAAGCATATACCTGGTTGCTTAGGAAATTCCGCAAGTAATATTCCTTATTTGTTATTCGTAAATGTATACAATTTCCATGAGAACTGTGACCGTTCCCACAACTAAGCTAAGCGATATCTAATCGCTTCTTTAATGCAGCTTGAGGTATAGGGCATTATCGTGGGAATTGTATGTATCAACACCTTGCCAAATTTGTAAATTTGTAAAAACACCTTGCTCACCACACTAAATAAGATTATTATCCAAGAAGCAGGTCACCTGAAGTTGGTTCAAGTGCCAAATTCAGGATTCGCAATAGGAACTGGCTCAAGAGCCGGATTCCTGATCATAAGCAACACTGAATTGATTCAAGTGTCGATTCAGTATCAATAACAAACGAGTTATTGAACAAGTCCGAATATTTGTATTGCTGCCGTTGTTGTTGTTGCTGTTGATAGAGTTGCTGTTGTTGATGTTGTTGCTGTGGCTTCTGTTGTTAAAGTTGCTGTTGTTGATGTCGTTGTAGCTGTTGGTAAAGTTGCTGTTGTTGATTTCGTTGTTGCTGTGATAGTGTTGTTGATGGCCTCAATTTCATTTTATATTGTTCTATGTCTAGTTGTGATTTTTTCTTATTTTTTCTATTACTTTTTACTTATTTTTATTTTTTTTAATTGTCCCTTTGAATTAAATTAACTTGACATGTAAATTGACATGTAAAAATCGATTTAATAAATTAAATCATTCGTTACTAAAATAACTCAACAGTACAGAATGCGCACGCAACTCCAGTCTCAACTTTTCAACCTGTAATAATCCCAACCTTCCTCAAACGGTAGTCAGTACAAAAACAAAGGTTAATGAGAATATTTGACGTAAGGCTACACCAAACTGTTATTGTTCAATATTTAGAGTTTATTTTTTATATCACATCTTAGTTTTTTGCTTGCAATAGAAATATGCATGTTTGTTAATTATTTGTCATTAATATGGCCAATTTATATGTAAAAAAAACTATTAGTTTAATATTTTGTTTTTTATTTTTGTATACTATACTTAATTGTTCTTATATCCAAATGTTTAATATTATACAATTAATTCACTTAATTTTTATTTTTGTATACTATATGGTACTTAATTGTTCTTATATCCAAATTTTTAATATTATCCAATTAATTCACTTAATTTTTATTTTTATCAAAACTCTCTACTCGTTCTTTATTCATCTCAAAGACAACTGACCTACCTCGCTCAAAAACAAAAACCCACATGCGTTATCCCAAATTTGGTGTAAACAACTAGCAACAACTCTATGGGCATGAAAATATCACGCCATACAGCCATTACTACAGACTCCAGGGGCGGTTTACAATATAAAATTGATATTAATACTATATTACTATATATCAACATTTATATATCTCAATATCAATTACCTAAGTCCTCCAATTCACAACAAATTCACTAACTCATATTATTGAGTTCACTGATTGAACTCAGTAATATTTGGAAATGAAAACAGTTCCGCGTTGTATGCAGAAATTATAAAATAAAACTCTAGGGTATCTAGTTAAACTAGATACACAACAGTCTTGGCCATTTCACCATGGACGGTTGAGGAGTATGTGTTATGTAGGCCTGTGTGGAAATAAAATGGTAATACAATAAGAATAAAAGAAATATTACAGACATTACCTCGGTTTACCCGCGACGCCCATAAGTACGGCCAACGTCCGTACCGGTGGTTGTTTTTTTTGTTAGGTGAGCGTGCACTTCACCATTTGAATCCGCACCAGATCCCATTGTTTTATTTTCTGCTTTGCGAATAATTTTTTTTATATTAGAATGAATTTTTTTTATATATATATAACTAGTAGTGACCCGGCGAAATCTGTTCGCCTTAAAGGCAATAAATAAGCAGTTTTTTTTTAATTGGAAAAAATACAAAAAAAAAAAATACCTACATTAATCATTCATAATTTATTTGTGTATTTTAGTACATAGGTTGCTCTTCATTTAAGTACCTTGTGATACACGACATTTTTTGATTTATTATCAGGCGCAAAAACAAACAACGCAGATGGTCTTCCGACCCGTGAACATGCCACGTATAATTGACCATGGGAAAAACATGAATGTTCTAGATTTAAACCACAAACTTTTAAGGATTGGCCTTGTGATTTGTTGATGGTCATGGCAAATGCGAGACGTATCGGAAATTGAAGTCTTTTAAATTCAAACGGCATATCGGTTGGGATCATCGGTATCCTCGGAATGAGAACTTCCTCACCTTTGAATTTTCCTATTATTATCGTAGCGTAAATTACATTGTTCATCAATTTTCTAACCACCAAACGCGTACCGTTGCACAGTTTTGGTTGGTTTATGTTTCGAAGCATGATTACTACGGAGCCAACCTTTAGTCGTAAATTGTGCGGTGGTAAGCCAGGCACGTCCAAAGAGTTTAAAAATTCAATTGGATAGTTGGTGGCTTCATCTTCATTTGTGACGCAGTCAATAGATTTGAATGAATACATTGTTCCAATGATCTTATTTTGAATTATGTAGTTTAGGTCATCTACATCTTTATTCTTAGCCGCTAAAATTGCACGCTCACTCAACCATTCATTATTTTTGTAGTTAGAAATAATTTCTGGAAATACATTGTTGATAAGTTCGTCTTTTGATGAGACAAAATTACAGAAATTATTTGGAAATGATATTAATCCACTCGATTCATCGGCAGGTACTTGACCATTACCGATAGTCAGCAATTGCTCCGAGAAATCTTCAGCAGATGTATCATTAAGCAATGTAACTCTCATGTTTGTTGTCAGTTGCAGTTTCTTCACATAGCGCCATAGATTTGACGATTTGAGGCAAGCGTTTATTTCGTCGGCAGCCGTAGATCTTGGAATTACTGGCAGTATTTGGCGGAAATCGCCAGACAGAAAACACATTAACTAAGTTATATTTTTATCTGTTAAATTTTAATAAAATATTTTCTTATATCAAAAATTTGATAATTTCAAAACCTACTTTTTCGTTTCTCACCACTGACGTTTCATGTCAAGTCACGCGGGAATGCTGTCGAACGGGATAAAAAGTATCCTATATCATATTCCTGGCCTTAAACTACCTCCCTGCCAATTTTCAGCTAAATCGGTTCAGCCGTTCTTGAGTTATAAGTGGTGTAACTACCACAACTTTCTTTTATATATATAGATTACTTTGTTTGTTTTTTATATATATATAAATTATTCACTAATCTTCAATCACTAAAAATTATTAATGTGGATTGCTCGCACAATCAAAATAAAGAAATATGTAAAAGCTTTGGTACATTTTTTGTTTTGGTTTCTTTTGATCAAAGTGACAGCAAAAGCTTTAGGAGTTGTAAAGATCAATGCTGCCAGAGCAATGCACAATGGAAGTATTAAAATAAGTTATAAAAGGAAAAAAGTGGGTGATGCAGGTGGGACGTTCGGAATGTACAAAAGAAAAACAGTATTAACTGAAGGTTCAAAGAACGACCTCCAAAAGTGTACGGGATGAGTTTACAACGGGTGAAATTACGGAAAGATGATAGATATAAAAAGGAAAGAGTGTTTGCTAGCGGCCTTCTTGAAAATGATTTGAACGGTGACGGTCGATGTCCGCGAGCAGTTAGAAAAGTTTTTTTATTGGTGCAATTTAAAATATGTGATTGAAATATATTAAATAATAAATAAAGTGGATATTTAAAAATAAAATACCAAAATAATGAATACTGAATTGAATACTGCAAATGATTATAATTGATAATTGTGTTATATTAAATTATTAAAAATATTCAGTGGAACAAAAATGTTAAAAATGACAATAGCATTTTTTTTTGCAATGCACTGTACATATGGTGTGAGAAATTTAATAAGTTAAAACTACCTAAAGTGCACTTTTATATGCAAGTTAGACATATGTACGAATGTACGAAAGAAATATTCTTTACGCTTTAAACGTTTAATTTATTCTTAAAAATCGGAGGCTTGAATTATCGCTAAAGAAAACTAAAAAGTTATAAACTAATATTTAAATATTCTTTACGTTTTAAACGTTTAATTTATTCTTAAAAATCGGAGGCTTAAATTATCGCTAAGAAAACTAAAAAGTTCTAAACTAATCTGTCCACTTAACTGATGGCCATAAATTGAAAACATCCCTATCTCAGTGGCATGAATAAGGCAGCAGCAAAGAACAACAAGTGAAAAGTAAATCCACCGGATGAAGAATTAGTTACTCTAACTGATCCCATTTTACAAATGAATGGCACATCACGCAATGATCTTATTGACTATGCAGAATCTGTAGAAGCTCCACAAGAAAGCAGCAACAAGACAGCAGAAACAACAATAGCTAAGTGGCGAAAAATTCATTATTTCACATGATATACCTATATCATTTATAAAATTTTTTTTTAATAATTATTTTATTATATAATTTTCATAATTTTTATTATTTTTTTTATTATTATTGAATTCTTATATCATTTATATCATTTATAAAATTTTTTTAATAATTATTTTATTATATAATTTTCATAATTTTTATTATTTTTTTTATTATTGAATTCTTATATCATTTATATCATTTATAAAATTTTTTTAATAATTATTTTACTATATAATTTTCATAATTTTTATTATTTTTATTATTATTGGATTCTTAATATTTAATTAAATTAATTGTTGAAACAGGAGTCAGAAGGAAAAAAGGGGAAAAGAAACATTTAAACTTAATATATATGTGGGTATATAGGCAACAACCAATATACTATGAAAGTACTTAAGAGTACAGATAGAAAGAGAGTCTTAGGTTTTATTTTAATTACAGGTTTCCTGGCTGGTGACGTCACCAACGTGGAGGCGATTCGTAAATAAGAGTAGCTGGATAAAAAAATGCTACTTGTAATGATCCTCTCTTTGTTTGTTTATCTTTTTACTTATTTTCTTTTTCTCTTTGGGTTTTTTTTACTTTTGATTTATTTTTGTTTAATATTTCTAATATTATTTGAATTTGTTCATTATTTTCTTATATTTTTTTTTATTTTTTTTTATTTAATATTTCTTTTAATTTTATCATGTCAATAATTTCATTTACATAATTATATTTAATAAAATGAAGTTTGTTAGTTATTTAAGCTTAGTTTAAATACCTTTTTGCTTGTTTTCTTTTTCTCTTTGGTTTTTTTTACTCTGAATTTATTGTGTTAAATATTTCTAATATTATATGAATTGTTCATTATTTTCTTATATTTTTTTTTATTTAATATTTCTTTTAATTTTATCATGTCAATAATTTCATTTACATAATTATATTTAATAAAATGAAGTTTGTTAGTTATTTAAGCTTAGATTAAATATTTGTAACTCATCATTTATTTTTGTTTGTTTTGATTCAACCAAAAATATAAGTCATTAAAACCAAAAATTTTTTTTGTTTTGTTGAAAGGTTATTTAGATATATTATATGGAAAAGAAAAATTCCAACATGATGCCTGGCTAGGGATATATTAAGCTCAATAGGGTAGTACAGGGACATGTTATGAGGGGCGTATAGGAGAAGAATGTAATAGACTGCTTATGAAGATAGAACAGTTGACAGGACTGAAAGACTTGAAAAAAAAAATTACTAAATAGAACTAGATAGAATTTGTCAATGGCACGATATTTTTTTTTGTTTGTTGTCAGCCGGTGGCCAATAGTTGCCAAGAACTTACACCCAAAAACGGCGAGCATACCGGGCCTGCCAGCGTGCCAT
>NC_051846.1:73738840-73748219 GCF_002237135.1 Teleopsis dalmanni | reverse complement strand
AAAATTTCAAGATATTTGGATTATGAGTAGTTTAATCTGTAGTGGCAAAACAATTGTATTATCGGTACGAAACTTACATTCCAACAAGAAGCTGTAATCATAGTAACTTTAATCTTAAATTTAGTAAAATCTTTACAGAAACGATTCAATTGATAAAAAATAACAGACTTATGAGAATGATTGCATACATCATATCATATATCATGAGTGGTAAAAGCAGTTTTAAAACGGAGAACAGATATGTTGAGCAACACATTGGTTTATCATTTATTCTATCTATTCTATAATAAACTGTGAGTTTATTATCAAAGATTAATTACAATATTTATTGCAAACCGACATTTCAAGAAATGGTTGTCTGCGATAAGGCCATCTATTGGCAATTTTATTCATTGGTAATGTTACCCTTCGTATTCAACTGATTTGTTATAGTGCGATTTTGACGTTTTCAGAAAAATGCATTTGCCTTTAAATGAAATTTGTTTTGTGATGATAGAACCCATTCAAAAAATATTCTCCAGATAACCTGAGTCACATTCAAAATGCTTTAGACGGGGAAAATGGTTAGACATAGTTAGTTGCTGTTTGAAATGAAATAAATTGTTTTTCTAAAAAAGAACTTTTTTGCATTATGTGTAAAAAATCTCGTTTGCTTTATAATTAAATGTCAATTTCCACTTTTTTCATCGAAATATGACAAAAAAAAAACTGAGTAATAGTATTATCCAGTAATAGTAGCTCTTAAAAAGAGAAAGCCAATCAGTGATAATATGTTAATTTATTTATAAGGTTACGACACTTTAGGCAACCTCTAATAGAATAGTAAAAGTTTGAGCTAATATCGCATTTATAGACCATTTTTAATAGTTTCGGGTTCCATATTTCTGCAAACAAAGGCATATGTATATTATATATTGGCGAAGATTTGGTTTTTTTTTCTAACCTTTCAATAGGATAATAATATTTATGTCAAATGATTGGAGAACTGGCTTTTTTAACAAAGTGTTGTGTTTTTTTTCCTTCACGTTACACAGGTGGAAATGCAAATTTAGGTTAAGTATGTGATGGAAAGGTTTGATTTTTTTAATGTACGCAATCTACTTACTACAAAAGTTAACCATATTCTATTGTACATACAAATACAATAGAAAATTTTATAGCGACTAATTTCTTTGTAAGTAAACAGTAATAGTAATAGCTGTTATTACGTTGATTATTTTGTTTTTTCTTTTTGTTGAATCCAGAAGTATTTACAGCGAGCTAAAAAAAAAGGCGTGTATGGACTATGCCCAGTGACATATGCATATATAATTAAAGCAAAAAAGTGTAATCTACACTTATACATGCCTAAGACGTCTCTCGAAATTTTGCTTCTCAGCCTTGTAAAAATGTTGGAAGGGGTCACCAGGTGTGTAAGCAATAGGTGTGGGTGCATATATATGCGATGATTATAATCTTTATAAGGGGAGATATTTCTTCTTTGATCGTAAATATGAATTAATAAAAATTTTCTGCAATCACTAGTGATGGGAAAAGGTTTTAATGATTTACGATCAAAAACAGTTTGAGTAAATCTCTTTATCATTTTAATAAGCATTATAAATAAAAAGATTTCAATGATTTGAACCTAAAAACCTTTTAGTATATATATTTAATATATTTACAAATAAATTGTGTAATATCAAAGCAATAACTATAGCATTAAAGAATATGGTTTAAGATTTTATCCAATCGGCTGTGAATTGTATATGACGTAAGAAGATTTCAATGATTTGTGGCTAAAAAACATTTGTGAAATGAAATACCTCAGTTCAACAATTTGATTGTCCTGACAAATGGAATACATACACTTCATGCTTCATAAAATAAATTCTTAAAATTCATAACATACGTTACGACTGGGCGTTACAAAAAAAAGGACAATCAACTTACTTATTGCGCACCTTTTGATAGGATTTTACGCCTCACACTTTGTACCAAACAAAAATAAAAAATAAATGCAAGAATTCATCCAATTTTACGAAAATCACACTTCATTCATAGAAAATGTGATAAAAGCAAAAAGCATAGTTATCTGAGCAGAAGCAAAAAAGATGTAAAAAAAAACATATAATCTTCAGCAATTTCTGCAAAAAGGACATTGAAATGTTTGTAAGGATAACGACTAAAAAAGTCAAAAGTTCTAATCCAATTTAAAAGGTCGTTCCGGATGCTTTTCTTTCTTGTCCACAATAGCGATTATAAGGAGTAGTATATGCGCTGCTAACATAGCAATTGTTAACAAAAAGGATTTTTTGTATGACATTTTATGCGCAAAGGTGTGATAGTCTTAATCTCCAAGCAAACCATAACAATAAACTAATAAAAATGTCAAAACGCATCAAAAAATGAGTAAAGAGATCGGCTTAAGATTTTTCACTTTCAATTCGTTTTTGGGTAGGAAAAGTACATGACAAAGGACTTGCAAAGGACTTGCAAAGGATTAGGCAATACGTTGCGTATAGTATGCGAGTGAGAATAAGTTTGGCATCCATACATGCGGTGGGGGAAATCTATACATATATACGTATATATGGACATTGTGCTGTTTATGAAGTGCTAAAAAGTCATACGTTTTTGCTTTCAACACAAATGTAAAGAACAGTAAAATCGTATCAAAATCGTAACGCTTCACGGTTTCTGCAATTCATTGGCATTAAATTTTATAAAAGTTATTTTCTTTTTGGGCTGCCGACTCATGTCCTCGCACATATACGAGTATTGATGACTGCTGTTGCTACATCAATCCTATTAGGAAACGTGTGTTATGGACTGCATGGACATGAAACTCGTGTGCGTTGGAAATAACAAATTCTATATGAAATCATAATGGAAATGATTGTTATGATTTTAAAAGCATGTTGAATGTGCCGCTCTAATGTAAGCACGTGTATTGAAAGATTAAAATAAGAACTTACCGAAAATGCTGTTGTAGGGTAGAACAGTAGTATAAAATATATATATTAATTATTTTATATAAATAAATTTACAGCTGTTCTATGGGGGTTTTTTATTCGTACTATTGACATGTTAATGTTCTCTTTCATAGAAACCTTAAAATGTTTGTATTTCATTTAATAGATTCACATTAGCATCACAAATTTTAAAACTAATTCCTTACCTACATATGTAAGCGTTGAGTAGTCTAAACAGTTCTTAGCATAATTGCTTTTTTCTTATTAATTTTTTATACTGACTTTATTTGTTCTTCAACAAATTTACTCAAGTAGACACGTAGCTTTTTAATATTGCCGGCAGTATCTTTGATTGCATTTTAAATGGTTGTCTTTACGGCTTTGGTCTTTGGTTCGTCAATGATTGCGCTCGCTTTTCCAGCATCCTGCAAAGAACAATTATTCAAATGTCAAAGTGACAGCAGTAAAACGTTTATATGCGTCTATCAATAGCTCGCAACTTAATTTTCACATTTCATCGCCATCTCATTTCATTCAAATTTTTTGTAGATATTTGTACTTTTTATGATATTTTTATTTGGCTTTTTTCACGATTTTAACGCTCCAGTGCCTGCTTTTATAGTTTAAATGCTAATGTCAAATTGATATTTTAATGTGACATTTTTATTTCGTTCATTGTTTACATTAACTGGAAATGGTCGCTGTTTAATAGTGGCGAAGTACTTAAACGATTATTACTGAGGCGCTTTGTGGGCCTTAAAATATTTTTTATTGGCATCATTTAGTAAAAGTATTTCATTTAATGTCTGAGAATATTTTGGTGTGTTTAGTGAATAGCTTGGAAATTATCATTAAATCAATAAATTATATTCAATGTGATTGCTTTAGAAACAATCAAAAATTTGATGTAAAAATTCTTTAAAGTTTTTCTTTCCATCCGTTTAATGGTGGATGATGTGATTAGAATTAAGTTTTATTGCTTTTACGAATAGCAATAATATAAATTCAAATGTATAAGATATTTATTTATATAAACAATGTATTTCATATATAAGATACTATTAAATCATAATAATATATAATATCATAATAATATAAATACAAATGTATAAAATATTTATATATGTGAACAATGTATTTTACATATATGATACCATCGAATCAAGACGCTTAAACATTAAGCGCAAGAATTATAATACGTACATATATAATAGTTTCACTAAGCCATTGATGAAATACACTAAAGTAGTGAGGAGAAATCTAATAAACCAACTAAGTTTTAGATGATATTGAATAGGAGTAAGTTGCGTCGAAAATGTTAACAGTTTTTAAAATCATTTCAAAGTTTATGCACATTGCAAATACAACATGAGGAATATAATATAACAATATGAAGGGCTTAAATATTATTATTTTCTCTTAATCTTATATTCTCTTAAACATATAATAACAAGCACGTAATGCAAATACAAAGTGTATTATTTAAAAAAGTATTAGTTTGCAACAACTTTTTTGTGTACAAAACAGTCCTCGAACACTTATGGCTTTATGATAGGTATTGCGCTATGGGGTTCAACATTAGAATCACTGAATGTTGACAGTTCTTTATACAAAATGCTCTTTCATATATTCTCTCTATAAGAGAATTCAATGTGATATTAATATGACTACTATAAGAGATGGAAAGGAACGATTTAATATAATATAAGTCTTATTTTCAGTTTCATCCAAACTCATTTACAATATTATTGCAGCAAACTTTTCAGAGCTTGTCACTGCTAAATAAATTTATATAATAGATATAATATAAAATTAGGCTATTAATTCTCTTTTAATATAATATAATATTTTCAGCCCGTATATTTTTAGATAATTTGAAGTCACTAATAATAAACGAATCAAAAGGTAACATCGTTGACTAATATCCTTCCGATGTAAAAAATATATTAAGTGTTGGGTTATGTGTTATGATCAATGCAAACAAATTATGTCTTTACAATAGATTTGAGGAATATGAAAAATAAGTCTTGAATCTCTTGAGTTTCATTCCAGGACTATTTGATATAATGTAGTATTTATCCTATTTCTATGAAGATGACCAATTCATCTGTGTGTCTCTCACATAGACTTGAGGGTTATGCAAAATAAGTCTTGATTCTCTTGAGTTTGATTCCAGAACTGTTTAAAATAATATAGTATTCATCCTATTCCCATGCAAGCATCCTATTCCAATTTATATGTGTTTTCGCTGGCGTCTACAATTAGGTACAAAGTAGTCTAATTGTAATGCAACTTTTCAGAAAAGAACTTGGTCACGAAGAAATTTTGTCTTTAAAATTACTTATGCTTCAATTTAAAAAACTATTAATTTTAAACTAATAAATATAGTATAACTTGCATATAAAAATAAAAATGATAAAGTAAAAATATAATATAATTCTATTATTGTGTTGAGGCTAGTTGAGTCAGTGCATCTGAGCACTTTTACTCTTTATTACCTGCAAGGTTTCTTCAAGACCCCTCTTTGCGCCTTGACTGGATTATTGTTTATCACTTCATCAGACTAGCTCTAGTCTATTTTTTCTCCTCTCTCCCCTGATTACTGGAATGCAGTTTTCACAATGCTGTGGAAATCTTATCTTCACAGGATTGTTAATACGCATATGTTGAATAAGCGATTGTGTTTGTACCACATAAGAGTGACGTCTGGGATTAATAAGCTTGATATAACATTTTTTCCGGTTTTTAAAATTTAAAACTTGAAACAAATAAATTTCATTCGGCTTAATTGGACTCTTGGTAATTGCCATTAAAACATTTTATATGAGCTATTAAGAGTGAATAATATTTCCAGAGAATATAATTGGAAATATTTATATTTGACGATCGTGCAGCTCGTGATATCTATTTTTTTTTATTTTTAAAATAGTTTCTTTGTCATTTTTTAACTTTAAATAAATTTAATAGCTATTGCATTAATATTATAAAAAAAATAGAGTAGATTAGCAACCGAAGTTCTACTTAATACTTTTCAAAAAACACAACCAAAAGAATGATTAATTTTAATTATTATTGTCACATACATATTATCCTTGTGAACCCTGTTTTTTGTTACAGGATTATTAATTAAAAGGCAGTCTATTGTATATGTCTCAACAACAAATATAAGTTTTCTGAACAATATTTTTTGTATGAAGTATTTTAGGGACAATGAACTTCCTTTGCATATCCGAATACTGCTAATATAAAATTTCTTAAGTGATATATTCCGTCAGTAGATTTTCGCATCGACAACTGAGAAGCCATTTTTTAATGTCAATTCAAGTGATGCAGCATTTCGCTAAAGGAAGATACTTCATACAAGTCTATATCGTCTTTATTACTCGTAGATTTTAATACAAGTGAACTTAAATTGTTATTTTCGTTTTCATTAGCATATAAAATTGCGAACCACAGGGCGTTTGAGTAAATGAAATTGAAATTATTAAAACCGCGTTGTAACGTCATTGGTGGCGTTGGTGGCGTTGGTGGTGTTGGTGGCGTTTGTATTGAAGGTTCACAAAGGAAACGGATAGCAACGCACAAACGGAAGCGGAAGATGTGGGTGGAGGAGTGAGGTGAATGAAAGCTGCATTAGCGAGAAAGTTGAAGCTGCGAAGTTAATGAATATTTCATTTGTGCTGAAATGGCTTTGCGCGCGTTTTCATTTTAAGCTCTTGCGGATTTCGGACAAAAGATATTCAAGTTTTTATATTGAATTTTTTTTTTTATTTCGTATTTTTCACGCTACTTGTTTTAAGTTCTTAGTCAGTCATTCCAGTCGTACTAATAATACAGAAAATAATTCCGGGTGGGGTGTGCTTAATGCCAACTTTTGCGCCATGTTTTCTGCGTTAACTAACAAATGCGAGAGAGTTTATTTGATTGCTGCTAGCGGTTTTGCAGCTTAAAAATGTAAATTATTGTAAATGTGATTTGAATGCGTGGTTAGATTGGCTCCTAAACAGTGGATTTGCAGTCAAGTACCAACTGATCCCACAAATGGGGTTGCTTTTAGTACAAGTGAAATTGGGCTGCACAAGATGGCGCTTATTAAATTAAAACATTTGTTCAAGTTTCCATTTCTTGTTTTCCACTCTTTATTTCTTTTCGTCGTAAAAAAATGGTTAAGTACTTCGTCGTATTCATCATTCCTTCGGTATATTAATCGAGAGGGATTGAGTAAAAAAACTGTTGAAGTTATTTTCTTATGCTCTGTATATAGTTTTCAGCCAGTTTTAAACACGAAGCAGTTCCATATCCCTTTTTTTGCTGCTATCTACATCCTTTCGTTCTATTTTTTGACGATAGGAATTACGGCTTTGGTGGAGTTATGTCGGTGGTGGTGTTGGTCATAAAATTAATGCGTTATATTTGCATTTTTTGATTATATTGCGGTCAACATTGAGAGGCGGTTTGTCTTTGCGGGTTGGTTAGCTTAATAATTCGTTTTGTACAAAATTAAAATAATGCAAATTTACAAGCTTAAAACAAATCCGCCAAATATTTTACATTTTCAATTAAATTATCTCAGCCATCTTGCGATTATGCTAACTTGGTGAATTGCGCCAGTTGGTTTATGTAGACTTGCATTTTATATTTATTAAATTTTGGATTTTTATTTTTTTATTTCTGTTTTTTTGTTTCTTTTTATTCGCATTGAGTATGTGGCTTTAAATGGGCCAGTGAAATGTATATACTATAATATTACATTAAATTAAAACGAAACAGAATATATATAGCAGAAGTATCAACATACTACGTGAGGTCTATTGAAATCTGTTCTGAGTATTTTTGTAGTAATGAGTATTTCTCATTAATACATATGTCGAATAAAATTGCACTTGTCAAGTCATATGCAACAGATCTTAATTTCAGGGTAATCTTGCTACTATAGCAAAATATCTAGAGTGTTGTGAATTAATTTCCGGAGTTATATATTTCTCTCGAGATTTACCAATCGAAAATGAAAATTGCAATAAAAGTGAATATCGATTAAAAGAGTTACTTTAGATTTACCAATTGATAACGACATAGCTATCTCAACGGAATATAAAAGTGCTTGGCAGAAGCACTGACATAAGAAAGGAATATTTGTTAAAACTTTATTGTGATTGATTGATATTGTGATTGATATTGTGATTGATATTGCTACTAAAGACCATAATGTGTGATTACTAGACAACTGGAGTTGCCTGCCTTAACCACGTGAATGTATATATCTAACTGGGTTTCTGATTTCTATCAATATTCCATTCTTATCAAAATTAGTTCTATGCCATATACAAAGTATGTAAAATGATTTTCAGTATTCAGCAAATAATTTTATTAGTGATAATTAAAGATCATATCTGATATATAAAATAAATTGTTTTCCATAATCATAAGAAATCGTTTATTTTTTTTTGATTATCTATCTTTTATCTATCTTTTTTTTGATTATAAATTATGTTTTATTTTATCTTTTATTTTTTCTTTTATTTTTTGAGGAATGTTTTAGATAAGCTACAAATGCTTTCCAGCAGTAGCTTCTTATGTTATATTGTGTTAAAAACACTATTTCTATAAAACACTATGAAAATAAATTTATATATCTTTGAATGTAGAAACAGCAAAAGCTCGAATACCTCGATCATATATTAAAGAAAACTGTAAATGTATTGCTCTCCAGTATCATATGAGTACATATTCTACATTTTCGAAGACTACTGGTGATGAGTACTTGGCAACACTCAAAACAGCATTGTATGGTCAGCCAAATTCCAATATATTAACTGAAAATTTTTGTCTTTGTCTTTTCTTTGCTATTCGAATCCGCCTAATAAATGTTATATTTCATTATTTAATTGATTTAATTTTTATGTTTCATATAAATTTTTACTAGAGGTGAATTTTTTAATGAATACGGTTATAATATATAAATATTAACATTAATTCATTCATTGATGAAAAATTATCAATAATAGGTTTTAAATTTGAATAAAAGTCGGTGACTTTTATATAGGAAAATATCATAAAATGTAAATTAAAAATAAAACTAAAAAGGTTTCTATACTAAAATTTCACAAAAATCCTTTAAAAACTTATAACAAGTGATACATTTCGTCCCTTTTCTAATAGCACATGCTTGGATCTCTGTGTGCTTTTAAACCATCAGTTGCACTAATTCCTTTCTCACCAACAATCATTTCTGTAAGTAACTTAAAAATTTAATGTTTTTATTTGCATAATTTAATTAAAATTTTAACTCAACTTAAGCGCAGCTGTGTAACATAATAATCAGATTCGAAAATATGAATTTAAAAAATTACAAAACTGCATTCGTTGGCATGATGGCGGTATTAAGGATTTGTTACAAGTGCAACTGCTGATTTCGTTGCAGTAGC
>NC_051846.1:73726320-73738740 GCF_002237135.1 Teleopsis dalmanni | reverse complement strand
TTTCATTTAATAATAAAAAATACTATTTTATATTGGATACTTGGATACTTTTTACACTTATATTTACACTTATATTACACTCCATAGTTATATATTTTAATAACGATATAACAAATATTGTTCTTCTCTTCTTCTCTTCTGAATAAATTCCAATATCGTATATGATAGTGTTTGTTTATTTAAAAATAACCTATCCTCTTCATCGTCAATGAAAAAAGTTAAATGATATTTTTTAATCGTATAGTGAAGTATTATTAAGGCAAAATAACATTTACTAAAATAATAATATCACTTTTATTGTTATTAAACCGGAATTTATCAGATCTTCTTACTGCTTCCATTATACTCTTTCCTTTATATTGCTGATCTTGATAAGGAACTGGTTTCAGCGACACAAAGACCGAAGAATATAAATTTAATACTTGAAATTCTAAGTGATAAAATTAAAAAAAAAATTAACTAAAAATTAACAGGTTATGTAGTTTTTATAAATCAATGGATAATATAAAAAATTCTTATTTAAATGACACACATCATCTGTTTACCACTTTTGTTATAAAATTATGGTATAAACAAAAATATATAATTATTGTTTATTTATTTATAAAAAGAATACTTATGTATTAAAAAAAACACTTTTCTGCTGCATAAAATTAATAAAACTGCACCGATAGCAATTAAGAAGTTCTAAGTTTAAATTAAGATCTTGACTTACAGTATTTAATCCGATTATATGAGAATTAATATTTTATTATTCCTTTCATCAATACATATTTTTCAAATTAACAGATCAGTAGTAGTTCTTTTGCTGACTTCTAGGAAAGTAGTATCATCTGCAAAAGATGTGGATATATGTCTGTTACATGATGGCAAAATAGTACATAAGTGTAGACAAATACCGAATGGAGTTGAGGGTCCCATATTATGGTATAGTGTTTATGCTTTTTAAAGGATGAATTAGTTATACTGTAAGTAATCAGCCGACCCGTTTTACGTTAAGAAAAGCAATGCATTTGGTTATTAGTGCTGAAGTGAAAACAAAACGAAACGTAAGAAAAAATAAACTGATGTTGTATTTCTTTATTTCTCTTTGTATTTCTTTATGTGCGAAGTATTTAGTGATCAGATTAAAGTTCTGTTGTTTGTGCTATTATATTGATTTTCATTGTGTATACTATGTTATAATCAATTATATTCTTGCCTTTTTCCGTTTACGTTTCTACTGTCGTTAAGTTTACGACAAATAATTCTTCCTTACATTATAGTTAGGATTTTAATATCGTTCTCTGAAAAAAAAATACATAATACAAAAAATACATAATATTAAATAAAAAATATTATTTTTCCGGTAAATAATAACAATATTCTTATGTACTTCAACATGAATTATTTTTATGTTTATCAAATTACTACTAAAAAAATATGCATTAAAAAACCTTGCCTGAGTAGAAAACTTTTTGTACTACATAAAAAGTACAAATTATTTTAGAATTATAAATTAAAAATAGTATATTTTAAATGATAAATTATTAACTACCAATTCTAATACTATGTTCAGATACACCTTAATTTCACAAAAATCTTAATTTGATCTTCGTTTTAGCGAAATTAATTTGTTTTTTCCATACAAGATTCAGTTTTGATGTTAGAACGAAATGAAGTAAAATGACATTAATTTCGTTGAAACGAAGGCTGAAATTAAGAGACAATTCAAATGCAACTATGTGAAAGATAAATTTTAAGTAAAAGATAAAGTTGGGATAACGATAAAGTGAAATTTTTTTTGGAATAAATGTCAGTGACAGTTGACTTTAATAAAATCAATTAATTTTTAAAATTGAATATAGAGAAAGAACTGTAACTGCTATTAATTTAAAATAGAGTGAAAAATAATAATTCACACACCTGAAATCCACTAATACTAATAAAACTACTCAATGTCATTATTTATAGTTATAATAACCAATTTTTAAAATTTCCGAGATACAAATGTTGTTTGGAGCATATAATATTTAACATTCGATTTGTAAACCAAAATCATATGATTTCCTTCATTTGGGGCAGTATGAACACTTTCGAAATTAACTTAATTTCATTTTTAAGGAATTGAGGAAATTTGGTTGTCTGAACATATCATAAGTATAGGTATAACTTATAAATAAAAAATATTATAAATTGTTAATTATAAGTTAAAAACAAAACGAAATAAAAAAATATGTTTGACTTTCCCCTGTCTGCGTTCAATATTTTTTTGTTTTTTCTTTATATATTGAATATCATTCAAGTCGTTACAGAAGTTTTTAGGACGACCTCCTATTACAAAAATCATTTGCAACCGCGCTGTTAGACTGAAAATGGCAGAGGTCTGGTCAGAAGGTACATATCAATATAGCCAGATACTAGTTATAGTTCCAAACTGTCTGCATGGAATGACATCGGATTATTTGAATTTATATATTGGCTTTGAAAGAAATTTTTAGACAATATTCCCTTTAAGAAACGAATAGAACATTAGAAACTTTAAAGTAAATTACGATATTTCAATCTATACAAATGGTTTAAAAATGAGTAGGCATTTTCGCATCATCTACACACATAAACAATTTTCTTAGGCTACCTAATAAGATCACGGTTTTTCTGACTGAAATTTTAGCGATTAGGGAAGCATGTTCGAAAATTGTAACTCACATCAAGGACAGATGTATTGTTGCCATTTTCATTGGCAGCAAGGCAGCAATCAAAGCCCTTTAACCCTTTGTCACATAAATCAAAGATAGTAAAAGAATATAGAGAGGCAATCGACGAGCCAAACCGGTTGGTTGACATCATCCTTGTATGTGTCTATAAACATAGGAACATCGAAGGAAACAAGAAAGTTAACAGTTTAGCCCCTTGCTTGGCTTTTCTGTATGCGTCCTTAGCGGTACCGGTTTATGTTACTCTGGTGACTATTAAGAGAAATACTTACTACTCTCTATTTTTTTTAGCTTGCTAATAACAGACACACAACACTTAAGTCATGTGCAATTTCCCGATTAACATGGCTCACCTATACTAAAACTAGATCTTGGGAACCCATCAAATGGGATCGTGTGAACATTGCAAGGCTTACTGCAGTTCTCTCTGTTCATTGGTGTATAGGAACTCATGCAGAGAAACTATGCATACAGAAAGAAGAAACCATTAAATACTTTCTTTCGGCTTTGGCGTCCAGAAGAAGAAGATTTCGAAAAAGGATATTTCTTTGACAGCTTATCAGACTGGTAATCGATACATAGGTAAAGATGAAAGACCTATTAAGTTATCTAAATTCGACGGGATGTATTTAGTTCTATTTTAGTGTCCAAAAGAAATAGATTCCTAAAAAGATATTTCAGACTGTAAATAGGTATGTAGGTGAAGATATACTAAAACTAGATCTTGGGAATCCATGAAATGGGATCGTGTGAACATTGCAAGGCTTACTGCAGTTCTCTCTGTTCATTGGTGTATAGGAACCCATGCAGAGAAACTGTACATGCAGAAAGAAGAAACCATTAAATACTTTCTTTCGGCTTTAGCTTTCAGAAGAAGAAGGTTCGAAAAAGGATATTTCTTTGACAGCTTATCAGACTGTTAATCGGTACATAGGTAAAGATGAAAGACCTATTAAGTTATCTAAATTCGACGGGATGGATTTAGTTCTATTTTAGTGTCCATAAGAAATATGTTCTTAGGAAGATATTTCTTTGACAGTTTATCGGACTGTAAATTGGTACATAGATAAAGATGAAATACCTATTAAGTTATCTAAATTCGATTGGATGGATTTAGTCTCTATTTTTATATCTTCACATTCAGAAAAAATTTATTCTTAGGAAGATATTTCTTTGACAGCTTATCAGAATGTAAATCGGTGCATAGGTAAATACGAAAGACCTATTAAGTTATCTAAACTCGACGGGACTTTAGTTTTCACGGTATCAAAATGGCGAAAATATCTTATTGATGTACATGGAAAGTTATCTTATGGCCTGCCACTGCAAGCAACTAGCCCACCAATCTTAAAGGAAAGTGGCCATGTAGACCATGAGTAGACCATGTAGTTTAATATAATTTAATATAATAATTATATATATTATTATGTTGAGGCTAGTTGAGTCAGTGCACCTGAGCACTTTTACTCTCTATTAACTGCGAGATTTCTTCAAAATCCCATTTTGCGCCTTGACTAGATTATTGTTTATCACTTCATCAGAATAAGCAATAATTGACCTCAGATCTGCATACCTCTCCGAGAAGCCTGTAACCATTCTGAGATTTGATAATGCGGTGTTGGTAAGTCTGTCAGTTTTTATAAATAATTTAAGGGCTCTATTCTTTAAGTATTTTTTGATGGGATCAATCTTGATGTCCGTGAGGATGTCATTCATTCTAATGTACCATGGTACCTTGAAAAGTCTTTTCAGAACCTGGCTTTGTGCAATTTCTAGCTAATGAACAGTAGTGTTTGAAGCTTTTCTAAACGCTACACAACCATATAGAGGTGACGGACGAATTATTTGGCTATATATCAGTTTCCTGTTCTTAGCATTGAGATGTTCATTTCTAAATACCGGTTGGAGGTAATGAAGAATTTTGGCACCCACTCTCACTCTCAAAGGATTTTGTCTCCACTTACGCGTTATAAACATAATAATAACATAATATTGAAACTATATTTTAAATGTTTTAAAGATAGACTTTAGAAAACCCCAACTTGTCATTGTAATAAACATTAGCAATAGAAATGTAATACGCAATTTAAGTTCAAAATCGATTGGCAATCCAATTAGCATTTCAGGCTTAGATTTTAGTAGTATTGATCCCTAATAAAAGCTTTTACTAGCGCAAACAATATTGTATTAAAAGGATTTATTTTATCTATTTAATAATCCTTTCCATAATGTATTTTAATAAAAATCCAACTTTAGCGGCTATCTGATTTTGAGCTTTTGCCAATTTTATTATTCCGTTTAATGAAATTTAGTTATTATGGGAAGATTTATCATGCATTCGGTATACGGATGGAGTACGTAACTGAAGTTGTTACCAATTTGAGTTGATTTAAGTTCATTAAAATAAATATTTTCATTTTATGGCATTTCACATGCCAGTGAAATGTAAATTAGGGACAATATTAAATTAGTTTGTGCGTAAATATGTTTGCATTAGCTTTTGTGCATAAATACGGATTTATGGAATTTTCTAATACAACTAAATTAATACTCTGGTCATTTTAACATACTTAAATGTATTATATATGAATGGTATGGTATTCCTTTCATACATGTCACAGAAGTGCGAGTATTTCATTTAATATAGTTACGGACAAAATAAAATGTATCTAACAAAATATTTACATTCCACAATAGGTTGAATGGGAAAAGCAGAAAATTAAATAAAATAGCAAAATTTTGCGGTCGGATGCGTTTTAGGCTACGCTACACTTGGGAATATAGCTGCGGCCTATATTTATTTCCGGCTAATATATATTCGGTTACTATTTTTTTTGTATAGCTTTTAAATTTAATATTTCAACTGTTGCCCAATATTCTGCATTGTGTTTTTAGTTGGTTTAAAATGGAATTTTGCTCGATCAACCAAACTGAATTTTCAATTAAAATTTGTGGCATGAGTCTGACTACCGCAATATTGGATTTTGTTCACATATGAGTGGGCATGAAAGACTTCAAACGGTTGATGATAGTTCGGGTTATCATAGTGGAGTTGCCAAACAGGTGGCAATGGGAAATCGAAAACTAAAATGCATTTTATCATAGCAATAAATTTATATCGATTAGTTGATATTCATTCAAATTTGTCTAAATTTGTGTAAATAAAAATTTAATTGAAAGTAAATAAAATGAGCTATATTTATGAAAAAAGTTAAATAAAAATCATTTCTACTTTTTTATAGTTAATTTATATATTTTATTTTAATGGTTTCTCTTTTAATTTTTTTATCATTTGTACATAGTGACTATTCTGTGGTGAGGGTATGATATCCGCATTTTCATCGACTTCAGTAACTTTTAATTTTTCATCACTAACTACTTTAATTTGTACTTCGTCTAAAGCAAAAGTATTACCCTCCTCAGCATCAGCTGCAATTGGATCTAAATCTTCTGCACCTGATCCAGATGCATCATCTGGTGGTCCATAAACTTCATCCGGTTGCTCTTTATTAAACGGTGGTAAATATACATTTTTAGTTTGTTCTGTTGTTAAACTTTGTGTATTTGGTAATTCAAAGGCAATGTCCGGTTTAAAGCCTGCAGCTGGATAAGGTGTTATAGGTGTACGTGCTGAAACTGTTAGCATTGCGAGTTTGTCATTATTTCTTAATTTTAAAGATACTACAGTAGTTGGTCCACATAAAGTTGCAATTAAAAAAAATAAAATAATCTTCAACATTATTTTAAAGTTTTTTTTTTCTACCACGGTTATGTCTTTTGTCTTTGTTTGTGTCTATGTTAATGATAATTAAATTATAACACTTAATGTCTTATAAGTACTTTTTAGCCAAATATATCCCACTTCAGTTAAATGTCAGTGTGTCGTCTATTTAAATTTTATTTAGAATTCTAGCAATGTTGCTAACATTTTCCGTTTAAGGCAGTTTTTTGCATTTTAATTTTTGCTGGTACTTAATCGGGCAGTATTTATGTCTATCAACCATGGCCAAGTCAACGCCAACGCAGTTTGTACGCTTATCCATGACAGGCACATTTTATAATGGGTAATGTGTTGTCTTCATATGTCATACGAATGTCATATGAATGTCATACACGCATTACTGTCATGTTGATTAAATATTGATTTGACATGCTGTAATATAAAATTACTCGTAAAAAGATTGATTTAAAAAAAATAAAAAAAAATAAAAAATTAAAATAATAATTTTAAAAATAATGTGTAAAAATATTTGTATTCCATTTTTTTTTATTTGGCAAATGAATCAGATTTCGTGGTTGTAGCTCAGTTAAAATGTAACTTCATTTGCAGTTCAATATTTATTTAAAATTTCTTATTGAAATATTTTAATATGTAAAATACAATAATTTTCCCATCGTATATTGTATAATGAATTGTACGTGGAATAAAAATATTTTTATCCATATTAAAATTAATTGTAATTGCAAAGACATAAATATTATTTCGAATTAAGAATTTCATTAACTTTATATAATTTCATTATATTTGTAATTTGTTTCATTAAAATGTAAGTTAATTTTATTTTGCTTTTAACCATGAATATTTTAATACTTTAATGCCTGCAATTTACTTTTAATCAGCAGTACATTTTCAGCAATATACATTAATTTTATTGTAAAGATATAAAATTACGTTTTAAATTTGAGTTATATTTGGAGTAAGTTCGGAAAGTCTTTTGGGTTTCAGCAAACTGTAGTTAGTATATACACTGCGGTACTAACAGGTTAGAGCGCCACTGCACCGATGTTCGAACGGTCTATTTTCATCCTGTAATCAACAGTAATCACTCAATAATATCTAATATTTATTAACTATTATTCTATAATAATATAATAAATAGCAATATAGAATAAATATAGTCTGATAATATAGAATAGACTATATTTGATATCTTAGTCTTGTTAGACTACATTTAATATCTACTATTGCTATGCAATTACAACGATGCTTTAAAGGTGGCGTATTTCGACAAGTGGATTGTGCAACAGTTGTCACTATAAACAAGATATAGAATTCATAAAACATATTTTATGCTCTTATCCTGAACATATGTTCTTATATTTGATGAAGTGACTTCAACAATATATTGGAGACCTTTTTTTCACTGTTCTAAAAGAGATAAACAAAGTTGACTCATGGGATCTCAGCTCAGCTTTATTTGAAAGATAAAATGGTAAAATGTAGATAATAATAGTTAGTGTAAATCTCTTTTTCCTAGTAACTTTGAGTACATCACAATTTACAACACATTATCTCTGGCTGTGCACACTGTGGAATTCGAAAGTGCGCTAGGAGACTAAACAGGGCTAATTCTATATTCTAATAACTAAGGAAAAAAATTTGTAGTATATTTTAAGTCTTTATACCTTGAAATTCTTCATTAAAAATGTAAAAATGTGTAATATGTATGTTCTCAAACCTTAAGTAAGTAATGTTTACATATTAACCTGTAACAAAATTTATATAATTTATCTATCCATCAAGGCTAGTTTAAATGAGAAAAATAAAGTTAATTAATAAACCTAAAAACATATTTAATATATTGCTACAGACGTTATTTGGTTCATTGAATCCAAAATTCATGGCTCCCTAACATTATTTGGTTCATTGAATCCCAAGTCATGATACTAGACTCGATTTTTTTTAATAAATTTAGAATACGATCAGTTAAGAAAGGTGGATATTTTGGATTTGTATATTAGTTTAAAAACGTGTGGTTACTCTGAGCTTAGGTCAGTTTAGACTGGTGTTATTGTTAATAACCCGAATATATAGTGAAACAAATAGTCTGAGGCACTTATCGTGAACTGCGTACTATTTATAGTATAAATATTAAAACTATAAATTATCTTATATAAATAGTTTTGCAAATTTCATGTTGAGATTTCTAATAAAAGTAAAATACTTTATATAAGAAGCTTAAATAAATTGCATATTAGAAATTAGATTAAAAAATTAATTCTGAATGACTGTGCTCGGCATGAGGTGAATTTTGGAATCATTCAATTGAAGAGTTTAATTAAATTGCATAAATTTTTTGACAATTTATAATTATATTTACTCAAATAATATACAAAAATAAAATAATTCTTAATAATGAAATTGTAGTTCCAATATTTGAAATAATAATAAATAATTTCATATAGTATAAGCATCAGGGTAGTCAGAGTATCGTCGTGGTATTTCTGCTAACCTTAAAAAATTTTAAGGAAAAAATATTAAATTATCTCTAATAAATATAACTAAAAATTGGCTTTTTAAAAGTTTTACATTTATGTATAATTCTGTAAAAAGAGTTTACCAATGAATAAATCCTGCTACAATAGCAAATACAGCTCCTGTTGGTAGTGCGTAATGAAAGTGAGCTACAACATAATAAGTATCATGTGGAATAATACCAACAGAAGAATTAGCTAATACTACACTTGTTAGTCATCAGTAATCATCGTACTGTAAATAAAAAAATACAAACATCATTTAGTAATATGCGAATAATTTAATTGTGTTCTATGAAATGTTACTAATCAAATTTTCCAGTTGGAACGGCAATAATTATTGTTACTGATTTAGAATAAGCTGGAGTAACTATATCTATTCCTACTGTAAATATATGCTGAGCTCAGACAATAAATCCTAATAATCCAATGGCTAGTATAGCATAAATCATTTCTAAAGATCCAAAAGTTTCTTTTTTTCTAATTCTAGTTTAATAGCATGACAAATTATTCTAAATCCCGGAAGAAGTATACATAAAATATAGTTTTGCTTATGCAGACCAATAGTTTCATATTCTTCAGTTAAGCTTCAGTAATTGAAACTAAAATCATGCTTGAAGATAATATCAAATGCTATGAATATTTAAATAAATTTAAGAAACTGAAGATATAAACTCGAAACTTTAGAAACACAACACAATATCGTTAAAGAACGTAATTACATTTGAATGAGAGATTTGTTTAAAATTTAGTGCAGAAAATTATTTTCATTTTCAAACGTACATACCAACTAAATGCATTTCACATTGTTTTTGCTTTTATTGTATTTTTTGTTTAAAAGTTTCAAACTCCGTTTGCACCGCAACAATTTACTTCACTGCATCGTATAATTTTTTAATTACGCACTCAATTAAAAATCCTGCAAACAGTTTTCCACACAAGCGGAAGTAAACGCACTAGACTCACGCATATGCATCCACACATCCACACATCGACACATCCACACATCGAGACATCCACACATCGACACATCCACACATCGAGACATTCACATATCGACATACCATAAACGAATCTATGCATCCATGCATATCTGCATATGTTGCTGCTGCTGGAGAACATAACCGCATGCATATGCACATTTCAAATGCATAAAAAAGTTAAAATCACTTAAGCTGTCATCGAATTTTCCATTTGCCACAACAAGGCAAACTTTTCTATTAAATTCTTTAAAATTTTAATTTTTTTTTTTTTGTTCTGAAATTTTTTGGCTAAAAGCAAACCGGAAAATACGAGCAGAAAACAAAAGCAAACATTTTCTACACGATGTTCAGTTTCCATGGTATGGAACACATTTTCGCAGCACATTTGGATGACTTTTACCATTGTTTGAATTTTATCATTTGAAGCTTCTGAAAATTCGCTAAACATTCTTTCGCAGCAACTGTGTATGCAGTCATGTACGGATTTCGTTTGCCGGTATGTGCAAACGGTAGTGCTGCCACTTCGGGTCAAAGCCTGAAAATCAAAATTTGATTAACAATTAATAACAGCACAAAATGTTTCGAGAACTATAAAAACAAGTCAAGCGTATGACAAAAAGCACTTTTTGAGGTCAGAAAATATGAAGTGCCATCAATAAAAAAAGTTTTACAACTTTGCATAGAGGTGGCAACACTAACGTAGCAATTTGTTCGTTGTTGTTGTTGTTGTTGTTGTTGTTTACCATTGTTACTGCTACTGTTTTATCATTGAATTTTATTATTAAAAAATATGTACAAAGTTTTTCTTTTTCAAATATTAAAAGTTTTGGTTTCACTGTGTATTTGGTCAATAATTTTTGTTGTTATTGCTTCTATCATTGTTGTTACAGTTCTTGTTGTTGTTAGATTGTTAGATTGTTGTATTTTGTTATTCTGTTATTTTGCTATTCTGTTATTGCTGTCCAAACTGCCGAAAGAACGAATAAGCAAGGAAGTATCTAGCTACTTTTAAATTGATTTTAATATGCTGCAGTTTTTTTTAAATTTGTTGCTAAATATTTTGAAGTTGAAAAATTTAATTAAATTTTAATAAAAAAAAAATTGTAAAGAAGATTTGGTGTTGCTTTGAGTTAAGTTTTCCGGATAACAAAACTAGTACTTGTAAAATGTCACTCATACGCCAACGTGTTATTCGTTTCAAATGTTGTTTTTTTTTATAACTTTAGTTAAGAGCATATATTTAAAGTATTTACCAAATAAACTTTGTTGGAAAATGTTTTTAAGTAACATTTATGTAATTTCAAACTTATGCGATAAATTTTGGATTTAAAGTTAACTTCGCAAACTTCACTATTACCACTAAATTTTTAATTAAGATTTTGTCTTACTTTGTTAGTGAAGTTTACAATAGTTTTGCGAATGCTTTCCATAATCAAGTTTATATTAGTAGAAATTGTTAGTAAAACTGTGAGATTTATAAGTAACAAAGTCGAAGAACTCACTTTAAGATGTTGGAGAAAGCAAAATTTGTTAAAGAATTCATAATAAGCAAGATATTTATTGCAATAGCAAATAAACATATATATACCACTGACTTCTTCAAAGTTTGTTCCACAGTTAATTGTCTTTGGTACTGTCATATAGTACACAAAATAAGCTTTATTCGTATTGTACTTTTGAGCTAAAATACCACATATTCACTCTCGGGTAGCAGGTGATGTTCTTTGGATAGTCTTAAGATCATTATTTATGTCAAAGATGGATATACCGAAAATTACTAATATAATTTAAATTTCCAAAGGTTTTCCAAATGTAAAAGAAGTATATATTGAAAATAATTAATATAATTTAAATTTCGAAAGATTTTCCAAATTTTTTTTTGCTTTGTCAAAATAGAATTCATTGAAAAATGAAAAACATTGCATCTCACATCTTATATATCACATTATACGTATCGTCTTAAGAACATTATTTATGTCAAAGATGGATATTTCGAAAATTACTTTTTTATTATTAACTTTGAAACAAGTATTGAAGAATGCACAGTTCAATTTTTGTGAGCGAGTTATTGTAAGATTAGATCGTGCTCACGAAAATATAGTTAGGTTTTATTTAACTTGGTTAAGGCAATTGGACAAGTTGAGATTTTTTAAACTTAAACAGCTTTGTGTATTTGGTTCGAAATCTGCTCAAATGGAACGCCTTGAAGCATTTGAAAGAAACTGCATTGATTAAAAGCACAGATCCGATGGCACACATAACCGAACTCTGACATCCAACATGAGTATATTACATAGATAATTTTTTATTTTTTTTATACTCTCATATTAATATTATTTTTTAATATACTTTCATTATTTTCCTTTTGATGTACTTCAGTCTGTTCAATTTTCCATTAACCTGCTTAATAAGCATTTCTGATTCCTGAGCCTTTATCTGGACGACATCGTCTGCGTCTTTCTGTAATCTTACTCTATAATTGTGGT
>NC_051846.1:73722999-73726220 GCF_002237135.1 Teleopsis dalmanni | reverse complement strand
CCCATTCTAAATACACTGCAATAAATTGCTCTCAATTGAGTATTTAAAATAATGCAACAGTTTTGTTTGAACTGTTATTTATTTTAATTTGAACCAAACCGATATCGAAGTAATTTAAAATGAATTCCTTGATTATTAACTTAAATTCATAACATTTAAGTTTTGAACTCAGTTAAACTTGCGGTTAACCGGTGGAGAATACACTTAACCGCACATATTAACCTTAGCCATTTTGCAGTTGGCCTTTGTGTGGAATAAGTATTTTCCTGATGATTACCGTTATTTTGAAATGTCAATATTTTTGATAAACTCTAAATAATAATAATAATACTGTGTAATTATCTTCGTATCTGACGATGATTCGATGAGAGAGGATGCTTTGATTAAATTAATATTGCATGTTTTGAAGTGTGAGAGCCTAAATAAATATTAATGGCAAATGAAACTCTTGATATAACATATTATCTCTGACCAAGTGTATGAAATTTAATGTCACATTTAATATAAGACACAAAATTAATTTGTACGAGAAATAACATTAATTCACATCCTTTGTCATTCTTGTGGTTAGAGTGCATATGTTCGCTCGTCCTTAAAGCAGAATTTTTGCTTGCTAAAAATGTGTTGTAAGGCAGCAAGGCAGCAAGGCAGGAAGGCAGGAAGGCAGCACAAAGGGATGCTCCAGTAGCACAAATGGGGCATGAAACTGAAAGAAACAATGTAAATATATATCTGGATACATACAAACATAAAGTAGACATTAAAGTAGATATGTTGAGGTTGTGTTTTTAAGTTTGTATGCGAAGACAACGAGAGAGAAAAATATGTCTACAAGTGTCACTTGCATGACAAAGAAATATTGTTGCAAAGGCAACACGCTGCTTTTTGTCGCTTGTAATGCAAATTTTTTCAACTTCATGGCAGAGAATAGAACTTTTTTCACAGTGTATATTAATTTAAACAAATGTGAAGGGTAAAAAAATTCCAATGGGTTGGTGAGTTGGTTGACTGGTTGACTGGTTGACTGCTTGACTCGTTGACAAACTAAAAGAAATGCGTTGAAAAGTCATTGCACTACATAGGCGGGCACATTTGAGTTTAAAGTGGAAAGCCTACATAAGTTACTTCGATGATAGGAGAGTTAGAATAAATGATTTATAGGGAGTACGTAGGATGTTATTTGACTAATTGTTTTATTGAGGTAACATAAATTTATTTTATTGTCAGTATAAATTGTGTTTAAGTTAAAATGCGATAGAAAAAGTTGGAGATTGTAAAAAAGATAAGAAAGAAAAGAGACATATTTAAATTTATGTTTTGTTTGTTACTAAAGCTATTGGTTAGTGACTATATATACCACTTTTGACTTAACACAATCGCTTAATATATTTTAGGTGACAACCTATTTAAAGTAACCTTTAAGTAGAATTATCTTTTGATGCTTAACATAGATTAACCACTTCAAAGCCCTTCTTAGTCTAAACTTATTGGTTAAATTATGGTTAAAGAAGATACTTAAGTTGAAAATTATTATTCGAACTTAACTCACTCTTAGTATTGAATACATAATGTTTATAAGTTTCTTATTTGTAAAATTTTCTTTAAAAGTTCAAAAATGGTTAAAGAAGATACTTAAGTTGAAAATTATTATTCGAACTTAACTCACTCTTAGTATTGAATACATAATGTTTATAAGTTTCTTATTTGTAAAATTTTCTTTAAAAGTTCAAAAATATTGTTGAAAACAAAGCCGAATCTTCAAGAATACTATAAAAGCGAACTTGAGGCATTTTGCCCTAAGGAATACTAATTTAATTATAACCGGAGAGCTTTGCTCTTTGACCAATAAGTTGATCCATTTATGTAAACTTCAGTTTGAGTTCATTGTGCTTTAGTTTGATGTGTTGCTTTCATTTTAACTTAGCATCAGAAGTTATGTCAACACATTCTGCAGTATTTGTGTATGATATTGGAGCTTTAAGGAGGATAATTGGATCACAATTTTGTCATGTTTACATGGATTGATGTTTTCATGTTCTCATAAATTTGGAGTTTACGTTAGTTTTTCCCGTACGCCTACCACAATTTGTAGTTTAGTTGGGCTGTGTCATCGATAATGCTAAGAATCATACTGTTCGGTAGCATGGTATGTCTCTTGTATACAGGATGTAGAGAAATGTGCCAAGAATGTTTCCTTACGGGACTCCAGCTTTTTTGTTCTAGGTTGGAGCACTTATTTTATATTTTACGCGAAATTATTGTTGAATAATTGTTAAGAATAGATTTTAGATTGTTATGAGTTCTCATTGATATATTTCGATAAAGGGTTGATCAATAAGTATTAGTTTCTATCTTCAAATGTTTTTTATATGTCTACTGTGACTCTATGCATCTGAGCTATGACTGAATTTTTGATCTAAAATTTAAATTGGATCAGGTTTCAAGAGTCCATAATTGATTTTTGCGTTTCAGAATTAGTTTTTCCCACGGTTTTGAGATTTCGGACAGAACCGATAAATTCGATATCAAAAAATTATGTTTATTTACTTATCTATAACAGTTTAAAATAATTCAAAATTCTAAATTTTCATTATATTCGAAATTACACGTTAGACCAATAATTGTTTGAATACAATTAAGTAGATTTTAACAATAACATAGTATTAAATTAATTTAGTTACGATGATATTCCGAATATTTAGAAATTTATATTTTTAAACAAACTTGTCAGAAATCGATTGAAATCGAATGTTAGCGATCTTTTGAGTATTGTTATTGTTAGGACATGTGGCATAGCGACCGTCGGGTCTATTGTGCCTGCTCCCTTCTGCGCTTAGAGTAGATTGCTTCAGTAAAAATTAGTTTAAAACCTACTTTACAGAACTGTATTGCCTCTTTCGTAAGAATACACATTCCGTAGAGGCTATTCCGTATGTGCATTAGCGCAAGGCATTCTAACAGTACATATGTGGCCGACTTCTCATTCTTTTTACAGAATTTAAAGACTGCATCCGTATGTATACCCACACTCGTAAGGTGGTATTTTAGTTTACAGTGCACTGTTAGGACTTCTGTGATGATTCTAAGTTTTTTTTTGGTTGATTCATACAATCCTGGTATCTCTTATTGTTATAAATAATAATTGGATTGTGTAATAAGTAATTTGGATTGTGTTAATCGTGGTATATTATCACAGTAATCCTTTATATTCTGTTTCTCTT
>NC_051846.1:73720907-73722899 GCF_002237135.1 Teleopsis dalmanni | reverse complement strand
ATTAAGTTAATTTCAAAAGTGTTCATACTGCCCCAAATTAAGGAAAACATATGTTTTTTGTCTACATATCGAATGTTAAAAATTACATGCTCCAAACACAATTCGTATCTGGGAAATTTGAAAAGTTGATTGTTATAACTATAAATTATTATAGCAATTAGCTTTAGTGAATTTCAAGTATGTGAATTATTATTTTTCATTCTATTTTAATTTAATAACTGTTACAGTTTTTTCTCTATATTCAAATTTAAAAATTTGCACTACTCTCAAAATATTTTCACGGTTTTATTAAAGTCAACTGTCACTGACATTTTTTGAAAACAAAATGTCACTTTCATTATCTCAACTTTATCTCTTGCTTAAAATTTATCTTACGCATAGCTGCATTTAAAATGTCCCTTAATTTCAGCCTTTGTTTCAAATTAAATGGAAATTAAGGCCATTCTCCTTAATTTTGTTCTAACCTTAATCTAACTGAATTTTGTATGGAAAAAAACAACTTAATTTCGCTGAAACGAAGATGATATTAAGATATTTGCGAAATTAAGTTGTGTCTGAACATAGTATAACACTTTCTTTCCTATAAAAACGCATCATCGAAAAAAATGTATTCTGAGCATAATTTAACACCAAAGGATTCTGAAACAACACTATAATTGACTTCCTTAAAATAATTGAATATTTCTTGACTCTCATAAAACCATAAATGTTACTTAAAAATAATCGACATATTTTCTTAAAAAGAATATTTAATTAATGATCTCAGTCTAAACATGGAATGATATTTCTCAATGTCTGCATATTTTATTATAACATTATATCTAATTAAATATTCATGTATTTTCTCTATATCATTTTATTAAATAATCCTTTCAATGCAGTTTCCCATTAAAGTCATTTCTTAAATGCAACACCATAATATTAAGGTAAAAATTTATTCCAAAATTTTCGGTTATAGCTATGGCTATGCTTTTAAATTTGTGACCGTAAAGGCACAGTAGAAAAAATTAAAAATATAATATTATACAAAAAAAACAAAACCATAAATGACCAAACAAGTAAAAACATCAACAACGAAATGGGCAGTAAAGATGCACAACTCAAGCCCTTTAATGCCTCACACTTGGAGAGCACGTCAATACAGGATAATAACTTAATGCAACCCTCAGCGACAACCAATAGCAACGGTGCTTTCCGTGCTCATATATATATATATATGTGTGTGTATCCTTTAAAGCTACTAAACATCAGCATTTCACATGGGTTTATATGCATGTGTGCGTTGTATATTGTTTAGCCATTTGACATTTTGTTAACGTCAATGGTGGGTTCTCATAATTACAGCTACTACGAACTCTTTTGTGTGATAACACTCATACGCCTCGTATGACTGTTTTTATATCTTAATCAAAATTTTATGCAATCCCATCAACTTACCTTTTTAAATGTCATCGATAACTTAAATCCTTTAAAGTCTAATGTTAATATTTCCATATTCGATTCCACGCACTCACCGCTCAGACTTGGGTTATCGGGTAAATAAACATCAGCCTCCACGTCTTCATTCAATTTATTGCGATATTTGATACTTATTAAACCATCAACGCTGATTAGGATGCAAGTGATGCCATTCGTGGCATTAAAACGATAAATGGATGTGGTGGCGTCATGGTTCATAGATGCAGACTATTAATTAACAAAAAAATTAATTAGATAAATTAGTTTTCATTTCAATAAAACGTTACAAATTAATATGAAATGTGTATAAATTAATAGTACAATTGCATTTTTTTAATCGTTACGGATCGGTTAGGTCTATGCATGCTCTTATCCAGCTAACTACACTTTATATTATTTAAAATAGAATGCTTTATTTAAATTGAAATTGATCCTTGATTACTCGAGTAAACAAGGATCAATTTTGAGTTTTATTTTGATTTTTTTTTTGGTCACAAATTTTATTTTTTAACATCAATCAAAGGTAGCATAATT
>NC_051846.1:73703456-73720807 GCF_002237135.1 Teleopsis dalmanni | reverse complement strand
CCATGTATAAGAAGGTGCTGTGCTTCTCTGTGTGTTGTGTGCTCATTGTTGTTGCTATCGGTTGAGGGTGAAGTTAAGTTGAAGATGTGCGACCCTGCAACGTATGAGTCCATCTCGAACCTCAAGAGACTTTTATTTTCCCTTTCAATTTTTGTTGTCAGTTTAGGTCTGCGTTTTCATCCTTTAAGTTGATTTAAATTTTTAAGGGGTGACGAAACGCCCGCTGAGAAATATGTGAAATTTTTTTCATATCTAATGTTCAGTTCACATTGTTGTAGTTTAATTTATGAAAAATGATGTTCACACTTGCTAGAAATTTTTATAAATTGGAATAATTGAAACATATATGAGAAGGTGACCGCACGTATGAAAAAAGAGATAATATCGTATAGCAATACGATGTTACTTAGATTTAGGATATTACATAGTTGTGAAAGTTAGTTAGTTAGTTAGTTGTGGTGGAGGGAGCAACGAATCCTCCTCAATTTGCTAAAAAGCCGTTTTGAATCCACAAAACCTTGTAATAGTGGGAAACAGAGAAAATGTCAAGTTAGAATCAGCCAGAGGCATAAAGGCTAGAATCTGGCCAATGCTAATGCTAAATATATCGCCGAGTGTGTTGAAGAACGGTGCCCCCAAAAACTTAAGCCTAGTGAAAGTTAATTTTAATAACAAATAATAATAATAATTTATATCAATAAATATTAAAAAAAATTATTAAAAGATAAATATTAAAAATTTTATAAACAAAATGCAGGATATCTTCTGCTTCCCAAAATCTCTCGACATATGTGCCTACAGTTTGATATTGTCTTTGACAGGGGCAACATTAAATGCATGAAATGATCTTAGCGTACGTATAGATCGAAGAATCGAAAACTTTAGAGCAACTATTTCTAGACAGATGTGTTTGGATGCTAAGTTTATCTAATAGATGAAAAGTTTTTGCTTTTCGAATTACTAATGATTAATTATCGATTCAGTTTAAGATTTTTCTACAGATTTTTTAGCTAATATTTCAAATGAATTTTTTGGGCTTTTATCTATATACATTTATAATGAATATATGAGTACCTCTCGGTTTTTCTCGGTAATTTAAAGTTATAACTATAGAAAAAAGTTATAAAATATTAAAAATCTTTTTCACTTATTTACTTTTCTTAAGATGCCCCGCTTCTGTGTGTGGTTTTCTCAGTCTCGTTTCCAGTCACGATTGGTGCTCCTTTTATAACGACACTTTAGCGGATATACCATCTCTCCCTACAACTTCAAGTATTTTTCCACCATTGCAAAGTATTGAATAATTTGACATGATCAAGCTAGCGTAGCCGCCAGATTGAAGTTCCTTGGTATAAAGTACTTGTCGCAAACTCACAAAGGATCAAATATTTTATGAAGAACTTTTCTTTCAACCCTTCTTACTTTTACTTTATCATTCTACATAAACATCCATGCATTTGATCTACAACGAAATATAAATAGAATGAGCCGAAGGTAGTATCTATTGCCCATCGCAATTTCATAAGTGTTACTTATGGTGATGTAAAGCTAGATAAAGTTCTTGACATCTTCGAAAATATAGTTGTCAACAACTAAGCATATAAATGAGATACATTTCAGCGTATAAATATAAATATTGCCATTACGATAAACACATGTACAGTGCATAATCACTCCCTTGATGAAATTGAAGAAATCAGGGAATAAGGAGTCAACTTGTCTACTGCCTGTAAAGTATCAAAGAAGCTTAAACTTGTCTTGACAGAAATGCAAGCATGTCTCAACGTCATTATGCATAAGCATTTAAGATTTGCAGAGATATAGAACTCAGTTATATCAGCATAAGCGCCTCTTCTATGAGACTGTCCAATACTGTTTTAATTTTGGCAAAAAGATAGTGCATATCAATGCTATGTATGTATTTTATAAATCAATATTATCATACATTGGCTTTAAAAAATATTTATTTCTATTAACTTGGTTGCAACAAATGACAATAAAATGAAATTTGGTTTATTTCTATATTATTTACTGCTCAATTGATCTGTTCCGAGACTGTCATTTTTTCGGATTATATGTTAAGAAAATATTGTTTCTAATCAATGCAAATGTTAGTTTATATTAGGATTAAGATCTTATATATAGATATAGCTTATCTTATATTTAGTCCATGAAAAAACCTAGAATACAATGAAATGCCAAAATAGGAAAATATCATTTCTAATCAATGCGAATCTTGGCTCCATATATACTTGATTTATAAAAAAACTTAGAGTAAAATCATCTGCTAAAATATAAAAGGCGAAGACTTTAAGTGACCCTGAATACTTTCAGATATTATTACTGAGAATATAAAACCATATTTTATTATATGCCACAAGTACTTTTAAAATGGTTTCGAAAAAAATATTCCTCCTGTTATATTACGCTGTTAAAAAAAATATCAAATTTAATCTCAATCTAGAGCAAATAGTACTAAACCGAACAATTTGAAAGAGTTCATTACTGCTAGATTTAGAGTTCCATAAATCAAACTGTACAGCTTTCCGTCTGTCTATCTGTCTGCCAAGTCTCTTGTTCTAACTAGCAATAGAGATATATGATGAATTGCACTTTTGGGAATTTTAATGTCAACTTAGGGGTTGGTCGGTTGCTCATAACATAAGTTCACACTAAAGGGGTTATGATGTATTGTGGGCTTACATTCACTGCAGTTTACTACCGTCGCACAGAGACAAGCCTTTTGACTTGCATTTCCTGGTTAATTTTTATACCTTTTTTATTTCATGTTCAGCAAATCGTAAACATTTAAAATTGTTGTACTGTTCACGCATTTAGTTTATTTATCATTCATCGTTCACGGCTGTAATTCGACTCCAAATTCAGCTAAAGAACTTGCTTAACTGATAGTGAATTGTGATTGAAGCTCACAGGCACACGTACTGGTGGCTTCTGTTACATGTAAGGTGAGGTATTATACGCAAATCAGTGTGAATTATGAAACCACTTTTAAATTTTTTTTGCCATTTGATTAAACATGTCGGGCGCTACTTTTTAAAGTAAGTATTCTTAGTTTTCAAGGTTTTTAGAACGCGTATATATATATACTGGAAATTTATACTGCAATATGTCAGTTCTAATTAATACTGAAAACTAAACTTAAAACTTTTTAATTCTAATTCTATATATATTCTATATTTTAATTCTATATTTCGAAATAAATATAGTTTGTTATAATTTAAGTTTTATTGTTTATATTGTTATTTATTTATATATTGTTATCTTGTTCTATGCAAATTTTTCAATAAATCTTGAAATCAACATATAACATATCTTTCAATCTTTTCAATCTCCCTTAAAGCTATGAAAAACACTTTTTTAAAAAATTTGAGTTTATAGACTTTATTTGACTTTATATACTCTCATTTAAAAGTGTAACATTAATTCATTTTGATTCCATTTTTATAGAAAGATTTATGTGCTCTCAAAATAGGTCTTAGGTTCGTCAATCAGTTCGTCATATTAGCCAAATATTTTTTCCTTGAAATGTCTTTTAATGTGTGTAGAGCTTTAAGCACCAGCTCTAAAGAGTACAGTAAGTTTTGAAGCAAATCAAAGCAAAATTTCCTCTACTGAACTACTGTTTTTCGTCAGCTCATAACATTAATCATTGTCTTGGGAAAAACAAATGCGTCACAAACTTCAAAATCAACTAATATTCGTGTAAAATTGTAAACACACTACTTTTGGATATCTTTTAAATATCAACTCTATCACACAACTTCATTTTTTGGTCTATGAAAACTATTTGAGGGACTTCCTTAATATTAAGTAATCCATGATGTTAATCCGAACTGTCAACTGTCAATTTTCCCCAACGTTCAATATAAACGATTTTGGTACGACTGCTTTTATTATATAGTGTATATCAGTTTATTATATTGTAGTTTCATTTTGTAGTCTTCATAACACTTATTAAACCACAGTTTAGCTTTAATAGTAATTTTTCCCAATCAAAAAACAATGTTTAATCAACATATGAAAGTCTTTTTTATTCTTTATGTTAAAAATTACAGAACTACTGTCGCCAAAACTACTGTTACCAGTGTCATCAATCTGTCAGACCAAGGATAGGTCAGGTTTTGAGAGTTGTCACCACTTCCACTCAGCGGCATATATTGCCCATTGTGATGCCCTCAAAAATTTTGCCGGGAGAGGCGAGTTACTAACCTTTGTTATTCTTGTTAAACCATTTGATTTTCCAGATGAAATATGTCAGACCAAAGTTTTGTTAAGTGGTGTGATATAGCTATTTAGTATATTCCAAACATAATCAGAAAGACTGAATTTCTGAATGTAGTGATTATTAATTACTACAAAATTGCCAAAAGTATAAATGAGATAGCGAACAGATAAAGCTCTGTTTTTATGTTCTATCTATAAAATCTTATATATTTAGAATAAAGAATTCTTCATCCCGTAGAGTGTAGATGTCAATTAATACAAAATTAGTTATATTTTATTCATGTCTTTGTCAAAATAAATACTATTATTAAAATACACTTGTAAATACACCATACAACCCACAAAAAGAGAAAACCAATTAATTTAATTAATAAATTTGATGTTCATAATCTGCATATAGGTATACTCTTTTTGAATTCCAATGGGGCGTTGATCGACGCAATATACGTATGTATGTGTGAAGTACACCATGGTGTTAAGCCTTCACGGCAGGTATACACGTAAAATTCTGGACCTTCATATGTAAAAAAATTGATACATACGCCATTAATGTAGCGCACATAGAGAGTCGTTAAGAACAATACTTTTATTTAATTGGTCGACTTGTGATTGCTATTGTTCTTTTGTTCTGGCGCATATGACAACTCCGATTAGGGTTGCTATGGTTTGGGATTGTTATTGTAAATTATTATTGTTGCTGTTACGAGCGAGTATTGTTATTGCTGTTGCTGTTGCTGTTGCAGTTGCTGCTGTGAATTTTGATGTTTCTGGTGGAAATGTCAACACAACAATTTATTTTATGCATAACAAGTACGAGAACAGAGATTGGAAATGGTGTCATATGCTTTTATCACTTTTGGTAATTTCCATAAATTTTTTTTTTTGCTTTATACACGAATCCTGTCTGGTTTTTTATGCAATATTGCTCTTGGTGGTTTACATCGAAAAGTGATATCCCAACATTTAGGGTTCATACCAAACAAATGAATGAGAATAAACAAATTTGAACTAATTTCGTTAACATACCGAGGTGAAATCACATTTCAAAAATAAAATTAGCAAAAAAAAGTTTTGTTAATTTAATCTCTTTAAGGATTCAGTTGCAATTACACTGGATAATGAGATTTCGGTTGCAATGGATGCAATGATTACAGTACAGTGAGTGACAGAACTGCGAGTAATACAATATTTTATAGTTATAATCATAATCAGTAAATTACTATGTAACCAGCTTAATTAACATTCGAATATTACCTGGGTGTACAAAAAAATGTTTAACAATTTTCAAGCTCAGCTCAGCTCAGCTCAGCTCAGTTCAGGTCTCAATAAGCAAACAAGAAAAAAAAATCAAGACATTAATGTCATTAGCAACAAAGGTTAGAGGCGGAAATACACGCCCACTTCCTTGTCTGACATTTCCCCATTTAAGTGTCATATCAAAGCAAAAGTTACATGAAAATTATAATAAACAAAACTTTGAATAATTTTTGGCTTATCATTCCGATGTCTATGGACAAAATAACAGCGCGTGTTAGTGTTAGTCACGTGTCGCGACACGTGCCACAGCGCAAGAGATTTCCGTTTGTAGCTCTGATACTTGCGTGGTAGGGTTTAGATTAGGAATGGCAGCTACAATCTGGAGACCATCCATTCCAATCTTAGCGAATTTTTAAAAAAAATATAAAGTTGGCAAAATATGATAAAATGATTTACTTTTCCAATGTTGACGATAAGAAGAGCATAGTCTGTTTGGAGGTAAAATTTTAAATTGTACTGATGTCTTCATTCATTCCACTGACAAAATGGCATGAACACACGCCTGTATTTGACAAGCCATTATAAATATCATTTCAGCCATACTTGAAATTTGATATCATAAAATTACGCTAGAGTATAAAAATAAATTCTGTTTAGGTAATACCAAACAACAGCAACAAAACACCCAAGTATTGGATAGAGTGTTGTATTCAAACACATACATACCATACATGCATACAAATTTCGTAACCATACGAAGAAGCATCACTCCTTTAGAAGTAACTTTACTTACTTACTGTTGTCGTCTTCTCCTCGTGGAGCATAGGGCCTCTGCCATAGATCTAAACCAAGCTCCATTGGATGCTTCGCTGCATATATCATTCCAGTTATAATTTACATTATTAAGTTCTCTGTGTATAGTTCTACGCCATGTTTGTGCTAGTGCGCCAGGTCTTCTAGAGCCTTGCGGTTCTATCTTAGTGCTGTTTTTGCAATATGGTTTGCAGGTCTTCGAAGTGTGTGGCCAATCCATTGCCATTTCTGTCGACCAATCTGAACTGAAACGGTTTGTTGCTGTGTAAGGCTCCACAAACCTTTATTTCTTATACTTTCAGGCCATCTTATAGCAATTATTCTGCGCAACCACTTGTTTATGAAGATCTGTATTTTTGACTCAATACGTTTGGAAGCTTTTCATGTTTCACAGCCATAGAAGAGAACAGATTTTATATTTGATTCGAAGATGTGGAGTTTTGTTTTACGAGATATTTAACTCGATTTCCATATATTTCTCAGCATACCGAACTTTAAGAAGCATCTATTGTGCATAGTATGTACTATGCTGAGATGCCAAGGATGACCATAACAAGAAACTACATTTACTTACAATCTGTTAATTTTTCATTTGTATTCATATCATTAGCTTCAAAACTATCACACATTTATAACTATTCTTGTTCAGTTGCAAACATTCAATTATTCGAAATATATTAATTCGTTTTCTATTCACAAATTAATTCGTATAACAGAAACAAAAGCTTGTACGTCATACTGATGTAGCAAATTAATCTACAATGTAGTCTATTATTAAATTTTCAAGCATTTACCTTATTCACAAATTTCTTGAAAATCAATAACTATTCGAAATCATTCGATATTCTCAAAACACCCAGAATTTCAGATTAATGGATGTAGAATACAGAAGGACCCCTAAAAAAACCGCATTGGTCAGTGTACAGACTAACTCCAACTCAGCTGAAAGACCCTACTCCCTAATTCAAGTGAAAGTAAACCAACCTGCATAGTCTATAACAGGACTGTCCAGACTATATACGATCGCGGGCCAATACAAATTACTGTACAGATTGGAGGGTCGCAAAAACAAATACATACGTTCATAGTTGTTATTATAAATACATTATAACATTATAAATTCGTTTATATTGTTAAATTTAGTTTTATTAATTTATCAATTTAAATTCATTTATTTGGTATACCATAAAAATAAAATAATGTGGTTTTACCAGTACATCTAAAGAAAATTTAAGTAATTGTAGTAGATTAAAAACATGTCGCGGACCGCATAAATATTAGCCGCATTTTGGATGGCCGTGGTCTATAATATTGACGAAGTCCTTAGCATTGCAAAAAGACAACTCTGTTAGGTCGATAAGAAAAGGTGCTTCACATCTTTTTAATCTTCTATTGGATAAATTCAGTTGTCTGTTCTACAAGGTGTCTCGGGATCATTAAGCACGCAACTTAGACACAAATTCGTAAGAGCTTTGTGCTTAATTGGAAACTGGATTATCCGATCCGATAAACGATATTAAATAAACAAGTTCAACCAATTATTATATATGCAATTATTATATTATAAAACCAATTATTATATATATAATATATAAATTCTTAGTATCAACAGCAACCGACTATAATCAAAATAATTGTTATATAATATATAACCTGTGGTTGTTACATAGCTTTTTTACCTCTTAATACTATAGGTTATCTTAATTGTCCGCTTGCTTCAACAAATTGCGAAACATTCCGATGATTAATTCAGAGTATATTTTCAAAAATATATAAATAATGTTTAAAGGGAATGAATAAAATAAAAATTGGGTTGATGAATAAAAGTTTGTTATGAACTTAAACCACGGCCAAGATGTTAGTTGGCTTGACTGGAACTGAATTTAAAGAATCAAGCAAAAGCTAACCAAACCAAGCCAATTATGTTGAGACTTGCATTCTTAATATAAGTGTAGTGGTATTTGTCGTGCCAAGTTGATTCCTATAGGAGGAACCATAAGCGCAACATTGTTTATAAAGAAAACAAAGAATACTGTGTGCAGCTTGACTACAGTGATCATAACTGAATCAGCATAAACAGTAAGTTAGCTTCAATGCACTTGAAATAGTGTAAACAGGAAGCGTTCCTTTGTGTGTAGAACAAATTCCTAAACAAAAACTGTAATATTGCGCTTTGTCTTTTATTTCAATTGATACAAAGTAAGACAAAACTTAATTTAACAAATATATGGAATAAATCCACATAAAAAGTTGTACATAAATTCTAATCAAACTAATTCCCAACGCATATTTAAACTAGTCTTTCGCAACAGTAGTTGACGACTATCATTATAGTCCACGTATATGGAAAAGTAGCCAGCGATAGTAGCTTAAACGTGCGCAGTATACAGAAATGCATTTCTAGCTATTGCTATTATAGTTCAATTCTGTGTTGAGCATAATCCACATTTAAATAATATTTTACGCAAAAAATATTCCTGTCAAAACTTTTCTGATTTATTCAATAATTTTTTCTTATGTGCTAAACTTATTTTAAACTTGCACATTTACAATGTTTAGTTACAAGGTTTTTTTGTATATACCTATATATATATATATGTTTAGAAAAAAAGTAATGAATTATGTAAAATCATATAAGGCAAATCAGATTACTAAAAGAATATAAATCGAATTAATATTAAACTTAATGAAAAAAAGAGAAAAGAAAAAGAAATGCTTTGTCGAAATATATAATGTATAAGATTAATATATAAAGAAACTGATCAGTTTTATGCATATTTTTATATTCTATGCATATATTTTTCAGTAAACATCTTTGAGATTTATTTCTTATGTGCTACACTTATTTTAAAGTTGCATCATTTACAATGTATAGATACAAGCTGTTCAGGCATAAAAACTAATGAATAACGTTAAATTATGTAAGTCAATTCTGATTAACAAAATAATATAAATCAATTATTACATTCAATGTAATGCTTCAGGATTATATAAAATTAATTTATAAACAAACTGATCAGTTTAAATAAAACCTAATTCGGAGAGTTGTTTTAATAAAACTGGACATTCGACTTCATAGAATTTGTCACACTTTTTAACTGTTTGTACATACAATTTTTGAAAATCGACTACCATATCCTCCAACTTATCTACGAGATTTGAACTAAGTTGATCAGGTAAACCTATAAAGTTTAAATATTAACATTTAATCAGTATAATATTAGGATATGTACAATAATTACCTGCCAGCTTACACAAACTTGTTGAGTTAACATCAGTTAAATCCAAAGGATATCGACGTATATCCTCAATCTTAACCAAGCGTTCATTGGTAAAGTCAATGTATTCAACTTCGAATTCGTTGCCATATGCACCAATCACCTTAGCTCGATACCACTCTTCTTCAAACAGAGCTAAGCAGTACTCATTTAAACTAAAAGTTAATTATCAATAAAATTTAAACATAAATTATATTACAATATTTACTTACACTGGTTTATATGGCTTTGCGTCTTTGTCCATTTTTGCCAAAAACCTTTGCATGTTAATAAAAGAATCATAATTTTGGTCAGGAATACAGGCAAAAAGTCCCTCTTTAATGTAACTAGTGTCAATTATACGTGCCAGAAAATTAGTACAATTTGCATCTAATTTTTTTATCTCAAAGGGCTGTAAAATATAAATATTTAGGCTTTAATAATTAATCAAAATATATAATTTTGTTTGGTATTAAGTTACTGGTCTGAGAACGGGAGCATTAGTGCTTTGATCAATATTTTGATCCTGACGTTCATTGTTATTAAATTGACGCTCTTGTTGACTGGCTTCATTGTGCCCTTGATTGGTCTGATAGCTCTGGTAGTTTCTTTGTCTATTTTCAGAATAATTTTGTGGATTTCGATTTTGGTTTTCATTGCTCTGTTGTGGACTATTGGAATTGGATATGTTTCGGTTATCAGGACGATTCTGTTGTGGCACATCATGTTGAGAATTGCGATTATGCCATTGACGGCCTTCATTTGCACTACGGCGATCATTGGTATTATCTTGAGAATCCGAATTTAAAATCTGATCAATTACAATTTTATTTTGGTCATGCTGGCCATTATAATTACGTTGTTGTTGTTGTTGACCATCGTTATTACGCAGTTGTTGGCCATTGTTATTACGTTGTTGTTGTTGTTGTTGCTGACCACCGTTATTGCGCTGTTGTTGACCGTTATAGTTACGTTGTTGTTGCTGACCATCGTTATTGCGGTGTTGTTGACCGCTATAGTTACGTTGTTGTTGCTGACCATCGTTATTGCGTTGTTGTTGGCCATTGTAATTACGTTGTTGCTGGTCGTTTAAATTACGTTGCTGTTGCTGTTGTTGATAGTTGTTATTGCGCTGTTGTTGCTGACCATCATTATTGCGCTGTTGTTGCTGGCCATTGTTATTGCGCTGTTGTTGATAGTTATTATTATGTGGTTGCTGACCATCTTGAACACGTTGTTGACCACTATTACGTTGACGTTGCCCATCATTATTTCGCTGTTGTTGCCCATCGTAGTTACGTTGTTGTTGACCGCCTGAGCTGCGCTGTTGATTGTTATCATAACTACGACGTGAAAGGCCATCGTTACATTGCTGCGGACCACGTTGTTGCTTTCCTTGTTGCTGATTACCGTTACGATCTTCTAAACTACCACTGCTACGATCAGCGTATTGTGGTTCATAAGCATCATAATTTTGTGAGCCTTTATTACCAGAATTGCCGTTCTGTTGATTTCTCTTCAAGGCACTTTCTGAATTATGCTGCTGTTGACCACCTAGATTTAAACATTTTTGGACATCGTTAGCTTGCCGGTATGGCTCATTATTATCAAATTGTTCACCATCACGTTTGAATTGATGTTGGTTACCATGACTTAATCGTTTTTTGGCATCATTACCTTGCTGTATATCATGGTTAAATTGTTGTTTCCCTATCCTGACATATTGACCTTCAGTGTTATGTAGTTGCGGACTTTCCTGTCCGCGTTGTAGAGAACTACTACCGTCAAACAAACTGACATTACTAGCTTGTTGAATGCCAATACTGGCGCGTCCACTTTTGCCGACATTTTGATTTTGTTCCAATTTCTGACTAGTTTGTTCAAACTTAAAAGAATTATTAGCAGTGCCTTCATCTTCTGGACAATTATTTTCAAAACATCCACGTACTTCTTGCAATGGATGTCCTACCGCCATTATTTCTTTATCAAATGCCTCTCTCAATATCAGCTTACTACACATTTTAAGAATTATATGTATTATCTTTTATTTTATAATTTTATTGTACTTACGGCATTTTCCTGCATATATAACGATGAGAACGCCAATCTAATTTTTGACAAGCGGCTGAACAATAAAAATCCCCACACGTCTGGCAAACATGAGACGCAAATTTCGTGCACCTCACGCAAGTCGCCACATCTGAACCGTCTTCGCTATTGTCACTAAACATATTGACGATTAATTTGCTTTATGATTCCAAATTTGCAAATAATTCCAAAATCCTACTAAATTTCCACACTTCCGTTAAGTTCAGCGACGCAACAAAAATGGAAGTTTTTCAAAATGTGCATAAAAAACAATTACAAATGCACTATTTGCAAATTTGACATAATAACAACAGAATTTAAACAGGGTTGTTATATAGAGACATACAATATTATAAAAGATATAAAAAAGCATATCATACATATTATTTTGAAAAATTAATAGCAAATTTAGTTAATTTTAATATTACACAAAATAATACATATAGAGATGCGTTAGATTTAAAATTAAATACAAAAACAGTGTTTTACTTTCATATATTTTTTCTTCAGAGAAAAAGTATTATTAGCCTTTCTGGTATGTGAAAATAAATTAATATCTAATATTTGCTAAACGATATATAGGCATCACTGTTGCAATCTGTAAAATGTTGTTTTCGCAAACAGCAAATCTTGCATATGTGCACATAATGCAAGCAAATTATACTATGTATAAAAATATATAATAAATCTAACATTAAAATGAATAATGCACTAAAAGCAATTTGCAAAATGTAGAAAATTTTGAAATTTCCATTTACAACAAAATTAAAAATAGTTTTTATTCTATACTCATGCCTTAAGATATATAAATTTGTTAACAACTAAAAAATTCACAATAGTAGGCTTATTGCGTTGGTAACACTTTTTTCTGTAGTAGCGAAAATGTTTGGCTTCTTCACAACTAGGTGCTTAGACAGAGCAAGTAGTGTTGTTGTTTTGCGTACATTTAAACAACTTTAGGCAAGAAACTTTAATTCCTTTGTTCTTGCAACTTGCACACATAAAAACTGCCGAAGGAACCTAATAACAAATGTTGCACATATATACTACTAGAATTGAATGCTTTTGGTTTCTCCTTTTTAAAGCATAAAAACGTAATAACTGCAGTAAAAAAAAAATTAAATTAAAATAATTGTACTAATGTATTTAAGTATGAGCATGTACTTATTTGATTGAAATTAAAATATATTGACAAGCAAGGACAAACATTATGATCATGCGGTTTTGTTTTAATTTTTACCATTGATGTCAGAGCAAATAAACAAACAGTCAGCTAATTTAGAAAGTTCACTTATAACATTGCGACAAAAGAATTGGAATATATGTTATATTTTGATAATGTTTACTTTTATTTGGATGTATACTTAAATGATTACTTTTATTCAAATACAATATAAAATGCTCACAAATAATCTGTTTGTGGTGTCATTCATTTTAAGTATATTTAGATAAAAAAAAACTTATTCATAAAATTATCTGCAGGTATTTTTGTATTTAAATATATTTATCAACCATATATTTGTTTAAATATTTTTTGCTTGCCACTTGTTTACTGATTTAGACAGTCCTGCAAAATTCGCAGACCATTCGCGTTACAGGAATACCCCTATTGTGAATAATATTATGTATTGTGAATATATTATATTTTGAACAGCCCTGTTCTACATATCAAGCAGCAGTGAAGAATAACATTTAATACATTCACATGCACATGTTGATTGTTTGCTCGAGATTTAAATTGTAAAAAAAAAACAAATTCAATCAAAATATTCGATTACAATGTCTTCGTGGAAGAAAGCATCGAAAAGTAATCAAAAAGTACATCGTGAGCGTCATCAACCAGAATCTCGGAAGCATTTGGGATTGTTAGAAAAGAAAAAAGATTACAAAGCTCGTGCGAGAGATGCAGAATATAAGGAAAAAGCATTAAAATTATTGCACAAGCGTGCTTTGAATAAAAATCCGGATGAGTTTTATCACCACATGATAAATTCAAAATTGCGCAGCGGTGAGCATCATGAGAAAAAGCAAAAGGAGGAGCATACCAAGGAACAGCTTCAACTCATGGAAACACAAGACATTAAATATATAACAATGAAGCGTACAATGGAAGCCAAAAAAATACGTCGTTTGCAATCACAACTTCATTTTATAGATTTTGCAAACACGGTGCCTAATAAACACACATTCTTTGTTGATGGTAAAGAAACTGTTTTAGAAGGTAATGAATTAGCTGAACGTCTTGAGACTCATCCCAGTTTGTTAGAACGTAAAACAAACAGGCCACGTTTGAAGGATTTGGAAACCTTGACAATTCCAGAAATTAATGTAGAGGTGAATATTGTTAATCATTTTAATTAGCACAGAATATTCATTGTTTTTTATTATATTTAGAAAATACAAGCTGGCAATAAATTACGTAAACAGTCCTACCAAGAACTAGCAAAACGGATAGAACGTGAGAAGGAATTAAGTATTGTGCAGCAAAAGTTACAAATACAGCGTGCACTTGAAATGCCACGTCTACTTAAGCCTAAAACAATAAAACCTGGCACAAAAACTTCACCTCCAGTTATTAAATTTAAATATGAAAGAAAAAGATAATTTTTCCGCGTGTATATACGTATTATTATCTTTTCATTTATAAAGTTTAAAAAAAATGTTAACATAAAATATATTAAAAATTAAAACAACATAGATTTGGAATATTTTAATGTGTTCTACTTAGTGTGGTTTTTTTATTTATCCAAGTGTATAGGAGCCCTCTGTAATTTTTTTCGCCCATCAACTTTTATGCTACTGAGTACTCTGTTAATATAAATGTCATTTAAATTTAACAAGTATTACTTATTATGTCATTAATTAATTGTATTGTTTATGTCATTACTTGCTTATACGGGTTCTGATCTGATATCGCTAAGGATCTATGAGGTCAGACAGCTCTCCCTGTCTGATCATCAAACACGATTATTGTGAACGTGAAGTTAATAATGTTAATTTTGTTTATATCTCTTGGAGGAGATTTGAACTTTAATGGATTTGACAAAAGTTAAAATAGTTTTCACCTTGGAAATCTTGTAGGCAAGTATTTACTTCAAAAGAAAATTGCCAATTCAAATTATAGAAATAATATACCAAATTTTTTTTTTGATGTATTCAAAACATCACAACAATGTTTTTATCTGTTTATGGATTCAGTGACTATCCCATTTGATTTAATTTGAGAGACTGAATCCCTCGAAGTCTGTGAATTTTATTTTTGTAAAGGAAAAGCTTGTAATGCTCTTTTGCATATACAATAATGTATAAGCATTAACACCTAAAACTAAATTCGGTTCTATAAGCATGATAGAATATTAAGTATTAATAAAGAGGTTTTCGAAAAGTAGTGAACTACAACAATAATTCTTTTTATATTATTTTAATTAATTAAGTTTTTGGCTGACCATACAGTTGTTTAGTGTTTTGCCAAATACCCATCATCAGTGGTCTTGGAAATAATTCTTGTATTTAATTATTCGTAAATAATATTTTGAGACTGCAAATACCAGGAATCGAACTTGTACCCTTCCAAATTTGAGTCAGCGTACCTTAACCAAATGACATAAAGCCGTACTCGACTTTTATATTCGCACATTTTTTTTTGGAGTTTTGTTAATTTTCTGTGCAAGTGTTTTTCACTGACTGTGTTTATATTAGAACGAAATCATAAACCAGCTGTAGAATAATTGAATTAACTAATTATATTTTTATTTTTATAAATATTGAGTATTAATTTGATATAAAAAAGTATCTTCTCTGATTGATATATGCAACGGTCTTTCATTGCAGAATCATTTGCGTAGATCGTAAACTGGTTTTTTAAATACATCTGGCAGCGCTCTACGTATTGCTTATGATTTCAAAACAAACGTAAGCATTTTATACGTCAAAACAATCTGTAACAACTGAAGCGGCTGCACGTGCTAGTTTATTTGATTGCTAAATATTTTTTAATTTTAATAAAAATGGTTAAGAAAAAAATTGATAATCGAATACGAGTAATGATTGAGAATGGGGTGAAATTAGGACATCGTACTATGTTTGTTATTATAGGCAACAAAGCTAGAGATCAGGTAAATAACTTAAAAGCACTTCGCACTTTTTTACTTGCAAACTAATAATTTATTTTATTATAAAACATATTTAAATGAATTTTATTCGCAGGTACCTATTTTGTATGATATTTTAACGAAGTCAACAGTTAAGGCCCGACCTCCTGTACTTTGGTGTTATAAAAACAAAGATGAAGCCATTTCAAAGTAATTATCATTCTAACTTGAATAACTTTGTTATAAGTTTTATATAAATACTGACTTACATTCTGTTATATTTAGTCACGGAAAGAAACGGCTCAAAAAGATTGCTGCTGGTAAAATAGACATTAATGATGCTGATTTGTTTGACGTGTTTCGTGTGGCTACAGAAATACATGGTCGTTATTACTCAGATACACATTCAGTTCTTGGGCGAACATATGGTGTTTGTATACTCCAAGTAAGTACTTGAAGAAAATATTTATACTCAACAATCATCGCATTTACGATTTTATTTCACAAAGGACTTTGAAGCTTTAACACCAAATTTACTTGCTCGTACTGTGGAGACTGTTGAAGGCGGTGGTCTCATCATACTGCTACTTCAAACAATGCAATCATTAAAACAATTATATACCATGAGCATGGACGTGCATAAACGTTTTCGCACCGACGCTCATCAGACTATAACTTGTCGATTTAATGAACGATTAATACTTTCATTGGCAGATTGTAAACGTTGTTTAGTCGTGAATGATGATCTCTCTGTTTTGCCAATCAGTTCTAGAACCATAAATGTTGAACCCGTTAATGTAAGTATAAACACTTTAATGCAAGAAAATGCACATATTTATTTTTTTTTTAAACAGCCTGTGACTATTGGAAAATCAGAACAAAATGAGCTTTTAAAACATCTTAAGGATAGTTTACGTGATACCCCACCTGCAGGGCCACTAGTAAATTTGTGTAAAACTTACGATCAAGCCAAAGCAGTCGCACAATTTATCGAAGCTCTTGCTGAGAAACAAATAAAGTAAGTTTAAATAATTTACAACCCAACAAAAACAATATATTTATTATATATTTTAGACCACCGACGACATTAACTGCTGCACGCGGTCGTGGTAAATCAGCGGCTCTGGGATTGGCTATTGCTGCCGCTGTGGCTTTTGGCTATGTTAATATTTATGTAACTTCACCGCATCCAGAAAATTTAATTACATTATTTGAATTTGTATTTAATGGATTTGATGCGCTTGAATACCAGGAACATGCTGACTACACGATCATACGGTCAACTAATCCTGAATATAAAAAGGCAATCATACGCATAAATATCACCCGTTCCAATCGCCAAACAATACAATATATAGCACCAAATGATACGCATTTATTAAATGCAGCAGATTTACTTCTAATTGATGAAGCAGCTGCTATACCATTACCACTTGTAAAAAAAATGATTGGACCTTATTTGATATTTATGGCTTCCACAATCAATGGTTATGAAGGTACTGGACGTTCCCTGAGTCTAAAGTTGATATCCCAATTACAAAAGGATAATAATGCACCTCCACCGGTAAACTACTTTGTTATAATGTAATTCAAAAAAAAA